>NC_136795.1:44751413-44766413 GCF_951216825.1 Electrona antarctica
GTAGTTTTTTGCCACTCAGTAGGCGTTCCTGCATAACTTCCGGGTTTGATGATGATGTCACGCGCATACCCTCTATTGGGACGGGACGATATGAAAATGACTGCATACCATGATGTCACGATTATTGTGGCAGAAATATTTTTCTGTGATTAACAATATTATCGCGTGTCAATATGCTTAAAACCTTAAATGCCATTTTTGTTAACCACCTGAGCCCCCAGCATCCCTATTCTGGGGGGAACGTTCACAAAAATATCTAGAAGCTCACAACGTGTTGCCTCGTTTTGAGCCTATTTTGGCGAAATGTGGTACTGAATTTGCAGCTCAACAAAAGCTAATTCATCCTAGTGTATGATATGATGGCGGCATAAACGTGAAGCGAAGCTCGGCCAATCAGGCCGACTAAAATAAGCTCAAAATATGTGTTTGTGATACTTTTACGTTTGGCTCGTAATATACATTTTAAGGTCCATACTTTTGTACTTTTACCACTTTACCACTTTACTTAAGTAAGAAATCGTCTGTCGGATGGAAACCTCATATTCAAAAATAGCAAAAAGTCCAGTCTACAAGCTCACACCGCATTGCTTCACGTAGAGTTTTAAGCTTGCAGATCTACTTTTGATCCTTTTGTGTGACGCTGTAGCATAGGATCAAGTATAGGGCGTTAATTTACAAACAAATTGCCAATTGGATTAATCTGACGCATGCAGCGCCATTGGCGTCGATCCATGCCAATTGGTCTTTTATAGTGCTACTTACATTAGCATTGGGTTGCTAGGTGATGATGTCAACAGCAATGGAGCGCGTCATCTTGAACGCTGCGCGCACCCTCGCCCACTGTATATGTTTCTTTCTCCAATCCCTTGGTCACAGACGGCATTTCTGGTCAAAACAAGCTTTATCCGACGGTCCATATAGCCATCTCAGTAATGGTCGCGGTAATCCTTTCTCGTCGCTGAGCGGGATATGTCACGATTTTGGATTGGGCCAAATCGTGAACGCGCTGGCCGTTGGACTAGCATTGCACGCGTTCACGTACGGTATGAAACAGCGTTCACGTGTCATCATGAACGTGCGCAATGATAGTCAACGGACCAGAATTGGGCCAGCGCTGCAATACCAGATTCGGCCACTATGTCCATTTCGCCTCAGGGTTTCCTCCGGGTGCCATCTCTATTAATATACTCTAAGGTTGAATGAATGAATGAATTAATCCTGGCGCGTAATGGGCTAAAAAAACATTTCGATAGTTAGGAGGTTTCTTCCACCCCTGCAAGTGGAGGCGTATAAGAGGCGAGGATTCCTTGTTCCCTCAGAGGAACCCTGGGGGTTTCAGCTGCTAGGAAGTGAAGTGCACCTCGATGAACACGGTACCCTTCCTTATAGCTGTTCTCAGAGTGCATCAATCAGGGCTTCCCAAACTCCCAAACTCCCCAAAAGAGAACCTGGTGTCTCCCAGACTTACACAAATACATTATGAATGAATGCACGTACAGTAAGGCCCTGTTTCAATAATGGTGAAAATTCAGTAGCTATACTTTCCCCATAGATAAGAAAATGTTGACATTTTGAATTTAGATGCCTACAATAAATATGATACTTAGTATCGATATACTATTGGTTATTTGCATTGCAAAACGTGCAAAAAGTCAAGTGCGATATGTTGCTGTGTACATATCGATATACTTTGATTGTTGAAATTAAAGTTTTTTCAGTGCAGTTACTGTATCGTTCCACCACTACACTGGTACGTGTACAATGATGATCGGAAAGGTTCATGTCTGTGTGGAGTTTGCATGTTCTCCCCGTGTCCCCTAGGCTAGGTATCCTCACAAAAAACATGCAGTAATCCTGATCTCTAAGCTGCCTCCCCCTGGCCAGCCGGGGCGCCTGATGGAGGGGAAAGGAACTGGTCGGAAATAATGTGTTCCTTCCACACGCCGACCGGGGAAACCCCCCCCCCCCCCCCCCCTGTCAGGTGAAAAGAAGCAGTTTGGACTCCTCATGCATAGAAGGAAGCATGCATGCACGCTGCACGCACGCACGCACGCACGCACACACGCACGCACGCACGCACGCACGCACGCACGCACACACACACACACACACACACACACACACACACACACACACACACACACACACACACACACACACACACACACACACACACACACACACACACATAAACATAAACACATAAACACATAAACACACACACACACACAGAGGCCAGGGAGGAGAGCTTGTAAAATGGTAAATGGTGCATTTATATAGCGCTTTTATCCAAGGCGCTTTACATAGATTGTGCATTACATTCACCCATTCACACACACATTCATACACCGATTGCTGCGGAAGGTACCAACCAGCACATCGGGAGAAATTTGGGGTTCAGTGTCTTGCCCAAGGACACTTCGACATGTAGACAGGAGGAGCCGGGATTCGAACCGCCGACCCATGGATCATTGGACGACCTGCTCTACCTCCTGAGCCACAGTCGCCCCGTACAGTACAGTACAGTACAGTACAGTACAGTACAGTACAGTACAGTACAGTACAGTACAGTACAGTACAGTACAGTACAGTACAGTACAGTACAGTACAGTACAGTACCACTCAGTCAGTTCAGACAGGTCTGATTCTTTTTTTCATCCTGGAAACAGCAGATTATAAACAGCTGGTGATCTTAAAAGTCTCTAGACTTTTAGCCCCTGAGACCGCCGCACTCTTCATAGTCTGGGAGCACGTCAGAGATGTATTTGTGCCCGATAACCATTATGCGATTTGTAGACGAGAAACTGTATTTTTAAACGAGTGGATTCTATGATCCCCTGGCAGCCAGCGGAGAGACCCTGCGTGTGTTTCACTCTGGCAGCAGCATTCTGAAAGAGCTAAATAAAAAGCTGCCTAAGTGCTTTTTGGGGAAGGCCAGAGAAAAGACTATTACCGACAGTAATCTATAACCCAGTGGTTCTCAAAACATGGGGTCCGTCGGGGCGCGAGGAGGAACCGTTTAAATCCATTATTTAAATTATTATTGCCCCAATTAAATGTTAATTAGCACAGTTACAGAATGACTATTCAGTTCATCATATACTGTATAGGTTGCACTCTATATTGATTGATTGATTCGAATTCTCACTCACTCTCACGCTCATTCGAATTCTGCTGCGCATCAAACAAACAAATTTGAATTCACCAAAGCACAGGCGTCTCGGTTCTCGGTTCGCTTCCAAGCGCACCAGAATTCAGTTAAAAGTAGGTGTGAATGCAATCGTACCAGTAGGCCTAGTGTGGCTAGTTGGTCAAAGACACGTGCACAGCATATAGGGCATTCACTTCTAGTCATTTTTACTAGTTGACTATAGTTGCCTAGTTTACTAGTCGACTAGTTGTTTAACTACCTATTATGTAAAAAATATTTGTACATTTAAAAACTGTGTACATTGGTGACTATAACTATAATCTACCTGATCTTGAGGCCTACACAATCGGGAAAATAATAATTATTAATAATAATAATTATATATATATATATATATATATATATATATATATATATATATATTTTTTTTTTTTTCTTTTTTTTTCTTATCAACTAGTCAACTAGTACCAACAAGGTCGACTAGTGGATTTACTAGTCGACTAGTAAAGTAGTCGACTAGTTGCTTAATGCCCTGCAGTGGTATGGGTGGTCCGTTGGGGGGGGGGGGGGGTCCATTGCATATCCGTTGCCTATTATGTAGTGTACGGAAACAAATCCAGAACCCATTTTATTAGTGTTACAGTTACACAGCGTGGCATGGTTCGCTTAGTTCTTGGTCGAAAAGTGTTATTTTACTGTACTGTGTTAAGTTCTTCCACTGTCCAGAATATTATGTTTGTCATTGATTGTAATTTGGGAGGGGTATTTATTAATCATATCAAAACTTTTGCTGGGTTTGCAAGAACAATGGACAAGTCTTCATGGAGCTTTACTTTAACGACAGGAAACAATCAAATAAAAATGGCCATTTCCATTTATAAGAGCCTCACAGAGTCACAGTACATGTATGCAGTGGTGTAAAGTAACTAAGTACTTTTACTTAAGTACTGTACTTAAGTACAATGTTGAGGTATTTGTACTTTACTTGAGTATTTCCGATTTCCAGTACTCTCAGAGCTCTCAGAGCCAAAATTTGTACTTTTACTCCACTACAATTATTTGAAAACTTTAGTTACTAGTTACTTTGGAGATTTAAATTTTGATTAGAAAACGTCCATTAACCACTTCAACCCTATACATTCTTTCGGCCATTTGAAAATAGCCGATCTACAAGCTCACAATGCGTCACGTTGCGACTTTGTAGATCTGCTATTTTGAATAGATTTTGTACACATTTTGAACTTGTGAAATGGCATATTCTGCACAATGAGTACTTTAACTTTTAGTACTTTAAGTACATTTTGATGCAAATACTTTTGTACTTTTACTCAAGTACATTTTCAATTCCGTACTTTTACTTGTAACGAAGTAGTTCTAAATTGCAGTATTGGTGCTTTTACTTAAGTAAAACAATTGAGTACTTTTTCCACCACTGCATGTTTGTAATGTAATATAAAAGGTTAGTGTTTCAACAAACAAACCGAACTGCCAACTGCTCATTATTGCAAGTTGTTCTGGTTAAGAGGCTCAGCTAATTGCATTAAAACGTCAATCCAGAACTCCAGCATATTTTAAATAAAATCAAACTCGTGTGAAGTGAGGGATGCCTGGTAATGTAAATGGTAAATGCTAAATGGTGCATTTATATAGCGCCTTTATCCAAGGCACTTTACATAGATTGTGCATTACATTCACCCATTCACACACACATTCATACACTGATTGCGGCGGAAGCCATGCAAGGTACCAACCAGCACATCGGGAGCAATTTGGGGTTCAGTGTCTTGCCCAAGGACACTTCGACATGTAGCCAGGAGGAGCCGGGATTCGAACCGCCGACCCATGGATCATTGGACGACCTGCTCTACCTCCTGAGCCACAGTCTGTCTAAAGTGCTGTAAACAAACATTAAAAGTCCATAGACTTGGCTGCCACATGACGTCACTGGTTGAGCACCAGTGGTGCTCAACCAGTGGTCCTTGAGGGGGTTCCTGGAGGTGGTAACCAAATGGACCCTTATTAGATCTTTAACTCTTGACATTTTTTTCCAGTTTTCCATGTGTCTATGAGGTGACAGTACTTCATTAGACACCCTGGAGTCGTTTTTATGTGCAATGGTGTATTAACTTTGTATTTAGGGTTTCTACCTGGAGGCTGAAGCCTTGACAGTCAAACGGGCCAATGAAATAAACAGTAATATAGTGACACCAAACTATCAGCCCCTCCCCTAACCCCTCCCCCTTTATCATACAACTACAGCTGTGGGTGTGGCTTCAGTTCAGGTGGATCACCACCCACCAGGCAAACCAGGCATACTTAATGAACTGGTGGGCGTGCCCACATAAAAACAACATTTTAACAAATACTGTACACTTTTTTGAAAACAAATTATACCTCCTTTTATAACAATAAGACCTGATGATCATGTTTAGGGTGGAAAAAAATCACGGCACTCCATCTTTAATTTACAAGAAGTCTACGCAATTTGAGACTGTAGAATAATTAGTTATTTTGATCAACGTTTGCCTGTTGTCTCTCCTATGGTACCAACATCAATACAGCATGGAATTGTGTACACAATCTTATCCAACAATAACAAAGTATTAGTTTTGGGTCTGAGAGGCTATACATCTCATTAAACGGTGGTCCGTGGCTCAAATGCCGGATAAATAATTGGCCTTGATATGAAAAATGTTGAAAACCACTGCTCTAAACAAACATTAAAAGTCCATAGACTTAGCTGCCATATGACATAAATTCAGAAGCCAGACGTTGGAGGGGATATAGCGCCCCTCAAAGATGTTATTTTGATCAAACGCGAGAGACACTCGGAGTAGAGTCGCTGCTAATTCGCCTCTCGGGCGTCTCCCTAGGGAGGTCCTCGAGGCACGTCCCACTGGAAGGAGACCCTGGCGCAGACCAAGGCGCAGTTGGAGGGATTACATCGACTCACTGGCCTTGGAATGCCTTGGGATCCCCCAGGAGGAAGTTACTCTGGAGTTGCTCTGGTGGAGCTGTTGCCCCCACGACCCGACTACGGATAAGCGGTTGAAGATGGATGGATGTATCTTAGATTACATTGTTACTGCAGTTATTATGAGAAATTATTAATATTTCCCATAATAAGTACCCGAGATAAATAACAATAATATTGCTACACTATATAGTTCAGTGGATGGAAGTGTGACCATCAGGTGGGACAGAGCTTCTCAACCGGGCCGCGAGGGCATTATGGGCCCCCAAATAATTGATCTGAAAATAGCAAATCTACACACACACACACACACACACACACACACACACACACACACACACACACACACACACACACACACACACACACACACACACACACACAGATCAACCCCCTGCACTGTTCACTGATATCAACTGATAACTTGAACAGATTGATTGATTCATTTTTGGTGCCAATTATATAGGGGTCCATATTTTGAGACCCGTTTGGGTCCATTTGGGAACCCAATAAATCAACACCACACACACACACACACACACACACACACACACACACACACACACACACACACAGCTCTTTCAAGGTTATAAAAGCCAGTGTTTTTGGGGAGCTCTCAGCAGTGCAGTGTGTGGATGAGATGAGATGAGGAGAACTGACCATATGCTGTGAACAGCTCTCTTCGTCATGCAGACCTTGTGTCGAGGCTTGTGGTGGCGCTTGCCATTTTGTAAGGCGGACAGCTCATAGGCTGCGGCTCTCACACACACACACACACACACACACACACACACGCGCGCGTGCGCGCACAGACGGACGACGCACGCACGCACGCACGCACAGCGGCACACACACACAGTCGCAAAGTCCCACACACACACACACACACACACACACAGTCGCACAGTCACGCAGTCACACACACACACACACACACACACGCACACACACACACACACACACACACACACACACACACACACACACACACACACACACACACACACACACACTGACACGCACACACACACGCACACACACACAAATATGCGCATCTCACGGGGGACGGTTTCCGATAAAAAAAAAAAAACCCAGTGTTTGCTTCAACTGCTCTTTCATCATCGGGGTGTCAGTATAAGTATAACCCCCACCCTCCCCCCTCCACGCACGCACACACACACGCACGCACACACACACACACTGAAACAAACTACACTTCCTTGGCGCGTGTCAGTGCGCTGCAGCGAGAGAGAGAGAGAGAGAGAGAGAGAGGGAGGAGAGAGAGAGAGGGGGGGGGGAGGGGGTTGAGAGAGAGTGAAAAAAAGGGCGGAGGAGGAAGGGAGGGGGGGGGACGGGGGAGGGGGGGGGGGCAGCAGGTAAAGTGATAGAGATGGAGAGAAGGAGGGCGGGCGGGAGGGAGGGAGGCAGCCGTGCAGGGCGCATGCGCAGTGGCTCGCCATCCCCTCCGCATCGCTTCTTCCCCTCCCCCCCGCCCCCTCTTCACCCGCCCCCTCCCTCCCTCCCCCCCCAAAAACCCCACCCCCACCTCACCACCACCCCCACCACCACCAATCCCACCCTCACTCTCTCTCCCCTCTCTCCCTCGCTCTTTTTTTGCAGCATCAGTACCACGGCGCGGTTGCATCCTTCCTTCCATCGGCGGTGTGTAAACTGTGTGCTGCTGCTGGCTGCTCGGAGGCTGCGGAGGGGCCACAACTCACTGCGACCACCACCGACACACACACCGCTACAGCTCCGTCCGTCCGTCCGCACGAAGGAAGCCCAACCAACCGACCATATCCAGGAAGAGAGACGAGAGACCCGCATCCAGAACCCTGCAGGGAGGACGAGCAGAAAGAAAGGGAAGGGATAAGGACAGGACAGGACAGAAAGAGGGAAAACACGTACACGACCACGGCGGGGGATAGGTGAAAAAACGAGGAGGAGGAAGATTTTTACAACCGCGGGAGGAGAGAGAGAGAGAGAGAGAGAGCGAGAGAGAGAGAGAGCGAGAGAGAGAGAGAGAGAGGGGAAAAAAAGAATAGACTTCTTCTACATCCGCTGCCTGGGTAGAGACGCATTATTAGGCCATAGCTGCTGCTAACGGGCTGAATTTACCTGCTCGAAACGCCAGAATTAGAGGCCTATTATAGCTCGGTGTTATGTGTATATAAATATATATAAATATATATATATATAGGCTATATATCTCTCTCTATATTTATCAGAGGAGGTGTTTTTAGTCGATACACGATAAATAAATTAAAAAAAGCCATCATCACATATCCCCGGAGCTGAACGCTTATAGGACGACGTTGGAAGGAAGGATCATCATCATCATCACCACCCTATCCCCGCCAGACCGGACGGACCACCACCGCAGCACGGCACCATGAAGGACCGCACGCAAGAGCTACGAAGCGTAAGCAGTTTTTTATTTGAATGTCGTTACATTGTGTAACGTATTTATGTAGAGATATATAGCCGCGACCCACCATATTATCCCTTCTTCCTGCTGTATAGCACCGTCTCTCTCTCTCTCTCTCTCTCTCTCTCTCTCTAGAGCCGCATTCGGGGCGTCAGCGGCAGGCAGGCTGTCATCACTGCTATCATAGTCATTTATATTAACAATTCATCCATGCCGCTTTTTATTTTTTTTTATTTTTTTTGGTATCAGCCAGCGGTCGCTGTTTTATATCGCCATAGAGCAGCTCCCTCACCTGGATCATTATATAGGCCTATATAGGCTTATTAATAATTATAGGCTATGTTCCCGTTCTGTAGGCTATATATGCTGCTATATGGCCTTATAGTATAGAGGCTACACACAATCGGGTTTTTAAAAATGCTTTCACGTATCGACAGCCTGCGCGTGTGTGTGTGTGTGTGTGTGTGTGTGTGTGTGTGTGTGTGTGTGTGTGCGCGCGCGCGCGCGCGCTGTAGCGGTGGTGGCCATGCGTGCCCCGATGGCTTGATGAAGGGACTATACACGACCATGATGGGGGGAGAGAGAGGGGGGGGGGGGGGGGGTGGAGGAGGAGGAGGGGGGGGGGGGATGACTGTGAAATGAGCCCGTCGTCCAAATGCAGTGATTTTTTTTTAGACCCCTAGCTGCTGCATTCACATGAAGCAGCAGATAGCCTGTGTGTGTGTGTGTGTGTGCGTGTGTGTGCGTGTGCGTGCGCGCGTGTGCGCGCGCGTGTGTGTGTGCGTGTGTGTCTGTGCGTATTAGCCCCATGCATGCCTCCTCCTCCCACACACACACACACACACACACACACACACACACACACACACACACACACACACACACACACACACACACACACACACACATATATAGAGGCTATAGCCGGGTGTTGTGTGCCAGAGGCTATAGAAGAGAATATATATCCTATCATATACTGATCAATAGCGTTTTATGGGAGCTCATCGCCGCTGTGGATGAGGATGGATGACCGGGGCTGTGCTCACACTGGTGCGTCTGACTGACTCTCTGCACTCTGCAAACCAACCAACAGCCTCCTCTCCATATTAGCCCGTTTAGACCATGAGGAGTGAGGACGATTCTACAAATGCTTTCTAATTCCTGGCAGTTTTCTGAAAAACCCTATATATGTCAGTGGTGCTCAACCTTTTTCTCATGTCAAGGACCTCCAAAATGATATGTATGACCCCCCCATCTGAAAATATGTTGTTCCAGGGACCCCCATCCCAGAAGCAAAGATTTGAGTTTAATAAAAGTGTTCGTTCTGGAAGAATATATATTCAAAGGTTTGCGCCACAGTTTCACGATTTTTTTTTCAAAAACTGCAGACCTACAAGCCCTGCCAGACCTATACAAGCTCGTAGCGCGGCACGCCGTGCTACGAGCTTGTATAGATCTGCTATTTTTCAATATCTAAAGCATAACATAATATTGCTTAAAACACCAAAAGGGGTTCCCGCCCAGAATGGGTTAAGAATGCAGCCCCGGTCTCCTACAGTATAGGCTATAGCCTATAACCTACTATAGGCTACACACACACACACACACACACACACACACACACACACACACACACACACACACACACACACACACACACACACACACACACACACACACACACACACACACACACACACACAGATTGATTGATTCATTTTTGGTGCCAATTATATAGGGGTCCATATTTTGAGACCCGTTTGGGTCCATTTGGGAACCCAATAAATCAACACCATAGAGAGGATTCGTATTGTGTGGCCACTGGCCAGGCGGTAAAAACCCACAGCGCCCGATTTACATGCAGGTGCTTTCTGGATTTTACTGATAGCTTTTTTCCCCTCTCTCTCTCTCTCTCTCTCTCTCTCTCTCTCTCTCTCTCTCTCTCTCTCTCTCTCTCTCTCCCTCTCTCTCTCTCTTTAAGCCTCACCCATTTTATGGCACAGCTATATATATACCCTGCCGGGGGGGTGATAGCGCTAGTTTTTTTTTAATGGTGGGAGTGTGGGGAGGTGGGGGGGGGATGTCCGGCCGGGCCGGGGTGGGTCTGTCTGTCCTGAGCATATATTATGTCATTGTATGCATCAGAGGGGTGAATTATGCGCTTTAGACTGATTGGTTGGGGAAAGATAAATCCACAAATACGCACGCACGCACGCACGCACGCACACGCACCCCAACACGATGGTTGAGAAATGGGCCGCCTTCCCAAAGTGATCAGTACACACACGCACGCACACATGCACGCACGCACACACACACACAACTCTGCAGCTGTAGCCATACCTACGCTGACAACGTGGGTTCAAATGGGTTCGTTCGCTCTGCTCGAGAGACAAACTATTATCTGCAACATCTCTCTGTCTCTCTCTCTCTCTCTCTGTCTCCCTCAGTCTCTCTCTCTCTCCCTCAGTCTCTGTCTCCCTCAGTCTCTCTCTCTCCCTCTCTGTCTTTCACATACAAGCGAGAAGATCGTCTAGTCTATCTTTAATTTAATTTAATTGTACTCGAGCGATTTCAATCTTTTCCCTTCAATTCGGCGTATATATATACCAGCTTGTTTTCTCCCTCCAAGGAGACTCATAAGTGG
Source organism: Electrona antarctica (assembly GCF_951216825.1). NCBI lineage: Eukaryota > Metazoa > Chordata > Actinopteri > Myctophiformes > Myctophidae > Electrona > Electrona antarctica. The sequence continues at coordinate 44,762,614 of NC_136795.1, forward strand.
ATGAACCATATGGACACTCTAGTCTAAGCCCATAACCAGATAGGCCTATCTATTCATTACACCAGTCTACTTCCATGATGGATGGATGGATGGATGGATGGATGGATGGATGGAAAACGCCGGGACAACGCTCCACACGTCCCAAACTCTTCTCCCTTCTGGCTCCAAAACTATGTGGAATGCACTTCCCATTACAATCAGAACTGCAGACTCACTCCCAATCTTCCGCCGTAGTCTGAAAACCCACCTCTTCAGACTCAATCATGGCCCGTAGCACTTACCCTAGCCCCTTAGATAGAACTTTATGTAGACTTAGATAGCATTGTATACAGACTTATACAGACTTGCATTTTATGTATAGTCATAGCACTTTATAGTATATATGTATAGTATAGTATGTATAGTTTATATGTATAGTTTTATATAGATATTCCACTGTTACGCTCACATGCTTACGCATGTTTCATGATAACTACTTTTTATGTATGTGATGTATTGCCATACTTTTTGTTTTTGCTTATGGTAAATCGCTCTGGATTAAGTGCCTAAAGGCCTAAATTGTAAATTGTAAATTGTAATGGATGGATGGAGTGCCTGGCTATCCATTTCCATGCACCAAAAGAACTTTGGTTCTAGAACCAACCTCTTCTACGTGGTTGAGAGAGCATTGCTGGATTTTGGCGGAAGTATACCGCACAAGGAAATTATGTTGACGCTTTACAAACCTGTTTACATTCTCCGGCTATGGTTGAAAAAATATCGTATCAGGGGGAAATACATCTGACGGATGTTCCGGCCAGACATTTTTCCGGCTATATGCAATCTCATGCCTTATATGACCGAGGCTATTCTGGAACTATAGTAAGGCTGAGGCTGACCGAGGCTATTCTGGAACTATAGAAAGGCTTGGGCCGACCGAGGCTATTCTGGAACTATAGTAAGACTGAGGCCGACCGAGGCTATTCTGGAACTAGTAAGGCTGGGGCACCGAGTGCCGCGCTACGAGCTTGTAGGTCTCCTAATTATTTTAGCAAATTCGTGAAAACGTGGCACAAATCTTTGAATATTATATTCCTTCAGAGCGAACGTTTCTCAGTCAAATCTTTTCTTCCGGCGGCCAAATATACATATAATTCTGGGGCTCCTTGACATAAAATAGTTTGAGAACGACTGACATATAGAAACATAGGGTTTTTCAGGAAAACTGTTTGGATTAGAAGGCATTTGTAAGAATCGTCCTCAGGTCTAAATGGGTTCTGAACCAATTAATTGTCGGTGTTCAGCGGAAGCGGTTCCACCCTGGTGGAAAAGGAGCCTGAGAGAGTCCTGCTTTCTGTTGTATATTATAATGAATTGCATTTTTATGGCGCTTTTCTATGCACTACGTGCCTACTCAAAGCGCTTGGTGCCTACTCAAAGCACAATGGTTCATTCATTCATACATTGGGAGGTGAAGCGGTGAACAGTCGACGCCAGCGTCCTCACTTCCCACATTCACACACCAATGGTGGCAAGGCTCACACCGACCAACTCATTGGAGGCAATGTAGGGTTCAGTGTCTTTCCCAAGGACACTTCGACATGTGGACAGGAGGAGCCGGGATTCGAACCGCCGACCCATGGATCATTGGACGACCTGCTCTACTTCCTGAGCCACAGCCGCCCTATTATATTTATTCTTTTGTTGTCGATGATGGGTCATTGATAACACCCCCCCCCCCTGTTTTGCAACTAATCAATACAGCATGTAGGCAGGGGAGGAGTCGCCTGCTGTCCCTCTGCAGCCACACACACACACACACACACGCACACACACACACACACACACACACACACACACACACACACACACACACACACACACACACACACACACACACACACGCACACGCACACACACACACACTATTGTCAAACATTTCCCCCCACCCCCCGCCCCCCATGCAGATCTGCTGCCATCTGCCCCCAAAACCACAGCAACACTAGGCATGTATAGCCCAACGTGTTCACGTCAAGGACCCCCAAATTGACACTTCTTAGCCCGCGGACCCCCATTTGAAAAGATATGCCTGCAGGGACCCCCATAAGAGAAGATTTTTACGCCAGTGATTCTCAACCCGTTTGATTTCAATGACCCCTCAGTTTGACATGCATTAGTCCTACGGACCCCCCATTTAATGGCATTTTTATCTCTGGGACCCCCAGTTTATATTGTGTAAAATCAATGTTAATTTAACTCAAGTGTGTACAGATTGTGTCAAGAGTGTACAAATGGAAGCAAATGGACCCGTTAGGTTCCATTTGTTACACTCTCAGAGTTACAGACCCATAAGGGTCTATTTGGTTCCTAACTATCATTTAGCTGGGTATACCCCCTGGAACTCCCTCAAGGACCCCACTTTGGGGACCACTGGTATAGCCTACTGCATCATGGCATCAGCTATTTGAATCTACAAAGCTCACAATGCATTGTTTATTTTTGACAAATCGTGAAAATGTGGTGCAAATCTTTAAATATATATTCTTTCAGAGCCAACGTTTTTAACTGAAATCTTTGCTTCTGGGTCAACTAGTGTTGACTACAATTGGGGGCTCTTATTTTGAAGAGGAAGAGGAAGTCCGTTTCGGCTGTAACCAAGCTGCCATGACAAGTTGTTATGACGTGTATTTTTTTTTAAAGATATATTTTGGCTTTTTCTGCCTTGGCTTTATTGATAGGTTGAATGAAGTAATCTTTTTTTTTTTTAAAGATGTGTTTTTGGCTTTTCTGCCTGTATTGATAGTTTCAAGTGAAGATTGACAGGAAAGAGGCAGAGAGAGAAGGGGAGAGACACGCAGCAAAGGTCGTCATGAACGGGACTCGAACACGCGACACGCTGTCAGGCCAGAGCCTATATGTGGCATGCGCCAGCGGGCGCGGAAACAAGTAATCCGACAGGAAATGGGGAGAGAGATGGGGAGTGACAAAGGCTGTCGGGATCGGGAGTCGAACCGGCGGCACGCCGTCAGACTGGCTCAGCAGCCGTTGAGCTAACAGCGGTTGAGCTAACCGTCCGGGGAACCCACGTGGATTAAACACAAGCTTTTAGCCAAAGTTAATTTACAATATGAAAAACACTTAAACAATGTTGTACACACTTTGGAAGTATACGTTAAACACGGAACTGAATAGTTCCTTTGATCTGTCTCATGTTGACTAAAGTAACGTTGTGGTGGAGTTAGTAGAGCAGTGGTTCTCAAAGTGAGGGAGTTCCAGGGGACCGCCAGGGGTCCTTGAGGGAGTTCCAGGGGACCGCCAGGGGTCCTTGAGGGAGTTCCAGGGGACCCCCAGGGGTCCTTGAGGGAGTTCCAGGGGATCCCCAGCTAAATGATTGGTCCCTGGACCAAAACATGGTCAGATGGATCGAGGTCCGCGGCAAAATACAACGGAACTCGGTGTATAGCGGGGCCTAGTAGTGGTGTGTGTGTTACCTCGACATACTGTCTTGGTGGGCTGGCAGTGGCTCAGGGGTAGAGTATAAGTAGGAGCAGAGCGGAACCGCAAGGTTCCCATTGTGCAGGTTCCCATTGTGCAGGTTCCCATTGTGCATGTTCCCAGATGTGCAGGTTGCCTTGGTGCCTTGCATGGTTTCCTCTGCCATTGGTGAATGATTGTGTGTGTGTGTGTGTGTGTGTGTGTGTGTGTGTGTGTGTGTGTGTGTGTGTGTGTGTGTGTGTGTGTGTGTCTGTGTGTGTGTGGGTGTGGGTGAATGTAATGCACAATTTATGTAAAGCGCTTTGGATAAAAAAACGCTATATAAA
>NC_136795.1:44771413-44787157 GCF_951216825.1 Electrona antarctica
CTATAGCCTCTTCTCTTTATTGTTATTTTCAAGTCAATTATAGCGGTATTATGCCTAGGAAAACCCTCCGCAGCACGCCAATTATGTCAGTTATAGCGTATAGCCGCATGTAGCGCCAAGATGCTGTTATTGGTATGCTGCCTGCACCAGTGGGTTTTTATTAGACAGTCCTCCTCGTTATAGCCTAACTGATTGCACCTGCGTTATCACATAATAGCGCTATAATGCATTCGTTAGCCAAGAAATATAATATCCCTCTTGAATTTCTCCACGGGCGGTCGTTCTATTTTTAAAACAACAATTCTGATTTCAGTAGTATGGAGTATGGAGGCCCTAGAGGGCCTATAGGTGATAAATCACATGATATATCACGATATATGCGATATATCACATGAGATATACGACATATCGTCTCTGTCACGTGGAAACCTTCATGATGTCCAAAACTGTTACTTTTCAGGCTTGTAGATCTGCTATTTTTGAGTGGTGCAACCACTCCGAGGAACAGCTATGACCTTATGGGGCCTGCTATGTCCCTATGTTTAGAGTACCAACAGGGGGCACTGTTGGGTATGCATGTGCATACCCAACAGCACATGCATAAAGTGAGTGGCAAATAGAGTGTCAAAAGTGAGTTTAACGTCTCTTAACGTAATTTTTTTATGCAATCAGACAGGACCTTTCTGTTTGGATGTATGGGCTGTCAAGGCCAGAAAGTACAGTTTTTGTTTTTTTTTACCTGGCGTGCCCGCATAACTTCCGGGTATGATGATGATGATGATGATGATGATGATGATGATGATGATGATGTCACGCCAGTGTTGTTTTTGGCAGCAAAATTCTATTTTAGTTTTAGTCATAGTCTCTTGAATATCTTCCATTTAGTTTTAGTCACATTTTAGTCACCCGTAATGTTTTAGTGTTAGTCTAATTTCACTCGACAGGTGATTTAGTCGAATAAAATGCATTTTGGTGGGCCTTGTGAGCTTGTAGATCGGCTATTTTCAGCAAGCAAGTGTAAAATGACTTATACTGGATCTCTTGTCCACTAGTCCCTTCCTAACATTTTAGTTTTTTATTTGTTGACGAAATCGTCAGTATATTTATAGCTTAGTTTCCATTTAGTTTTCGTCAGTGGAAAAAGGTAGCCGACGAACATTTTTCGTCTTAAGTTTTAGTCGACGAAAACAACACTGTTACACACCTTTAAAACTATATGTGTGTTCTGAATTTCAGCAGTATATAATATATGGAACTCTGATGATGGCAGCAGTGCTACTGCTGTAGTGAACCCTGCATGACAGACAGTGTGTTGTTGGTGACTCTAGCTGTGTCAGTGTATGTATGCCAGAGGCTGTCCTTCAGCCCGACGCAAGGACGACTGGCATGGCATGGCAGCCCTGCTAATGCCAGTGGGCTCCTGTTCTGTGTGCCCGCACGCACGCACGCACGCACGCACGCACGCACGCACGCACGCACGCACGCACGCACGCACTCACGCACGCACGCACTCACGCACGCACGCCCGCACGCACGCACGCACTCACGCACGCACGCACGCACGCACGCACGCACGCACGCACGCACGCACACTGTACACACAATTGTTTTAAAGGGCATGGAATGGTGACAGTTCTCCTGGAGATTCAGATTCAGGGACATGTATTATAACAGCAGTGATTCTCAACCAATCCGAGGACCCCCCCCCCCCCCCGGTTTGATATGTTATCATTGTCATTAGGCCATGGACCCCCATTTGATATGATTTTTATTTTTCATCCACAATCTATACTGAAAAATCCATTCATTTATTTTTACCGGTGGTTCTCAAAGTGTCGCCCCCCCCCCCTCTAAATGGACCCTTACAGGCCTGTAACGGTAGTACAAACTGTATAATGTATAGTGTGGTGGCCGTGGGCGATGGCCCACTTAAGCAGTCACACTCTGGCCTGAGTCAAAACTCATTCTTCTGAGTTAGTGTGATGCTACATTTAGCTAATCGATGCGCACCGGAGGAATTCCATCCACATACACTATAGTCTCAACACAGACAATCCTGCTGCATGTGCGCATCAATTAGCCTGACCCAGGCCAGGTGTGTGACTGCTTATGAATCAGCCCAACGCCCAATGTCCATAGTACAGTACTGTCCATATACTGTACCGTACTGTACATTTAAGGGTGAAACAACATTGACTTGATTTATGGACCAAATATAGTACCTAAAAATTAACTGGCATATAGATGTCAATTTTGGACCACCTTCTATTGATTAAGTTACAAGTGCAGCCTCTGCCATTTGCAAATTGCAGTAATTCACATTATGATTACTCGCATCCATTGATGGGTGTGTGTATAATCTATGCCTTGTTTGAGACAGACAGGGAAGCAACAGCATTGAATAACAACAATAACAAACAACAGTTGCTGATGTTTTCATATTTTCTTATGTAAGTGAATGTATTGGCTCTAGTCTACTCTATGTTCTGGCTCGTTTAGGTCATTGACTATGAGACTTTAGTTGACATTAGTACCTTTCATTTCAAAGGATAAGGCCTATCATAGTTTGCTTTATGTTCGAGGAAACCATTGGTTTCCATTCATTTCAGTAATCCAGCGGGACACTACATTGTCATTGCCCAGTAAGTTTGTGTCCAAGTAAGATTATTATGTTTTAATCAATGTTAAAGTGTGGATTGATTGACTTAAAAAGACTAGCCGGAAATATGCTCCCCCAATGTACCCCCCCCCCCCCCCCCCCCCTCGGGGGGGGGGGGGGGGGGGGGGACATTGGGGGGGGGGTACATGGTCTCGAGTCAAGACTCGAGACCATTTCCACAGCAGCCATTTGTACATGAAATTGTAGGGTAAACACAGGTGTTACCAATCCTACTAGTACTAATTAAGGTTGGCTTTCCATTGAGTTCAAACAGTTTCAAGGTGCTGCTGCTCCTGTGCATGCTGCTGCCAGGCTCAATGGAATGCCTCTGCCTCACTAAACGGAATGGAACCTTAATTAGTATCATCTAACACCTGTGTTTAGTACTGCTGTTTACCCTAATATTCTGCGTCAAAAACGGCTGCCGTGTTATTCAGGTAAGTTCTGTAACATTTGAATTACTTTAGAGAAAATGTAAGCAGACGTGAAACCTAAAAACAAAGCCATATAATAGCATGAGCTGCGTTTGTATGATATCATTGTGGGCCAGTGCTGTGAATAGAGACATTGATTGACACATGCTGGTGTGGTTCGTGGCGTTTGTGGAGGTGGTGCATGCAGTTACAGACTCATGTTTGCAGTGCACCAAAGCATTATGGGAATTGTAGTCCAAGAAGGAAGTGAGCCCAGTGTCCATGACATCATGGAGCCCGTGGACACTTTGAAATACTGAGATATCTAAAAACACAAATGACCCACACAAAACCCCAAACAATCATTAAAATAAGATCTGGTTGCAAACCGGGGCGAAGTGGCACTTTAAATATCTATAAGGGTCCATTTGGTTACCATAACTCTCCATCATTTAGCTGCAGGGGACCACCTGGAACCCCCTCAAGGACCACTGGTGGTCTCCGGACCACTGCATTAGAAGAATATAGCTGTCTGGCTTGAGAGACTAAATATAGAAAGGTAACTATACGGTACATTTTTTTGAGTGCTGTTGATATTGTTCTGTTTTGAATAAGCTCTTAATTCTGAGCCGTGCTGCCACTGCAGTGTGAACCTTGAGTGAGTCTCGAGGCTCGATGCCTCTTCAGTCATCTGTTCATTTATCTCTGATGCCGCTGTCCTGACATGGGTGCGAGGTGAGTGAGTTATCTCTCTCTCTCTCTCACACACACACACACACACACACACACACACACACACACACACGCACACACACACGCACACACACACACACTGATGAAGACACGCCGAGCTGCTCATTCCGAGGGAATGACTAAGCATATATTACACCAGGCGTAATGGTGACAGTCATGGCGTTTTTTTTTGGAAGCAGTGTCTCGCTTCTATTTTGGGAAGAAGAGAGAAAGACACAGAGTGCAACTGCACTTGGGGGGGGGGGGGGGGGGTGATATTGAAATGGAGTGGAATTGAAATGTCACGTCGTTTGTTATGCGAGTTCAAGGAAGGTGAATCTTCATGGTGTTCTGATGTGGAGCAAGGCCCATTTCTCTCCCCGACGATGTCGTTATTATGGCAATTAATTCTTCCCCACACTGTGTGTGGTCACTCACCTCTGTTGTATCCTACTGGCTCACCTGCCAGTGTGGAGCCCCCACCGGGAGGACATACTCACCTCTGTTGTATCCTACTAGCTCACCTGCCAGTGCGGAGCCCCCACCGGGAGGAGTATCCTACTGGCTCACCTGCCAGTGCGGAGCCCCCACCGGGAGGACATACTCACCTCTGTTGTATCCTACTGGCTCACCTGCCAGTGCGGAGCCCCCACCGGGAGGAGTATCCTACTGGCTCACCTGCCAGTGTGGAGCCCCCACCGGGAGGACATACTCACCTCTGTTGTATCCTACTGGCTCACCTGCCAGTGCAGAGCCCCCACCGGGAGGACATACTCACCTCTGTTGTATCCTACTGGCTCACCTGCCAGTGTGGAGCCCCCACCGGGAGGACATAATGTAGAGCATTTTGTCCTATACTCCTCCCAGCCGACAACACTGCCCCACTGACAGGTACCGGCCCAGCCCAATAGAGCGTCGCAGTCCCGCCCCCTTTCATGACGACGCCAGGCCCAGGAAATCAATCCCAGTGCATTTTTCCCCATAGACATTTCAAAAAGTATTTTTTATTTAAAGACCTTTTAAGTGTCGTACGAAGCCAACTCGAATCGTGAGAAATCATGACAACAAACACAATATTTTGGACCAAACCAATAATTACAAAGAAGACAAAAAAACAACAAAAAAGTTGGCTTTGTCTGCGGCGTAAACGTCTTTAAATAAATACTTTCTGAAAAGTCTATGAGGAAAATGAACGGGGATTTATTTTCCCCGGGTCTCTCGAGGGGGGCGGGGCTGCGACGCTCTATACCAGGCGAATTGTGCAGAAAGAAATCTTATGTAAAATAGATAGTTAGTTACCTTTATTGATCCCCGGGGGGGGGGGGGGGGGGGGGGGGGAGGGGGGATTCAGGCGGCAGAGACGGCGCAGCAGGCATTTGACGAGGATTCACGGGGTTTCGACAGTGGCCTGAAGGGTTGACCTTTTGTTACTAGGCGACCTCTAGCCATTTCCCGACACTGTTATTCCCCACATAAAAAAAAGCATTATTATTTATTTGAGTCTCTTTTCTAAAAAAAAAAAGCATTATTATTTATTTGAGTCTCTTTATTAGAAAAAAAGCATTATTATTTATTTGAGTCTCTTTACTAGAAAAAAAGCATTATTATTTATTTGAGTCTCTTTACTGGAAAAAAAAGCATTATTATTTATTTGAGTCTCTTTACTAGAAAAAAAGCATTATTATTTATTTGAGTCTCTTTACTAGAAAAAAAGCATTATTATTTATTTGAGTCTCTTTACTAGAAAAAAAGCATTATTATTTATTTGAGTCTCTTTACTAGAAAAAAAGCATTATTATTTATTTGAGTCTCTTTACTAGAAAAAAAGCATTATTATTTATTTGAGTCTCTTTACTAGCGGCACTTGCCCTAGCACTTAATTTCCCTAACCCCGACGACCTTACAGGCGTATGCAAAGGCTCAACTTATGTAACTTAGATTGTCTACATTTCATGTAGACATATAGCACTATATAGTATACCGGTATATACTGTATGCATAGTTTTAGTTCTTAGCCGATTCATGATGACTTTTTATGCATATGATGTATTACCGTGTTTTTTTTGTTACTGTAAATCGCTCTGGATTAAGAGCGTCTGCTAAATGCCTAAATTGAAAATTGAATGCCCTTGAGTTGTGTTACCTTGTATTAAAGGTGAAGCACAGATATTGAATTGTTTAACCCATTTTGGGCGGGAACCCCTTTTGGTGTTAGCATTATGCTATGCTTTAGCTATTGAAAAATAGCAGACCTACAAGCTCGTAGCGCGCCACCGAGTGGCGCGCTACGAGCTTGTAGGTCTGCTATTTTTGAAAAATCGTGAAAATATTTTTTTCAGAAAACTGGAGGATTTAGAAGATTTTCTTTTTTAAATTTCGAGGTCAGGCCTAAATGGTTTAATTCAAAGAATGCTGCATGCATGCAGGGCTTCAGAGATGAGAAGCTAATCTAGCCATATAGTCTTCTCTCTCTCTTCCAAACAAGCGTGCGTTCTGTGGGCTGATTGGTTTCGTCCAATGGCAGTATAGTGATGCACATCTGAGAAAATCCAATGCATAAAATATGAAACATTCCGTCTTAATAATAATAATCTTTATTGTCCCGAAGGATATTCGTCTTCACAGTCTGTTCAAATAAAACTAGGGATGCACCGAAAGGGAAATTCTTGGCCGAAACCGAATACGCTTCTAAAGATTTTCTTCCTAATGGTTCTCAAACATTTTCATCTGTAAATATGTTGTTGTGCCAGGGATGCCAATTGGAATTACTCTAGTATTTAAGTAAATGTACTTATTATAGTTACTTTCCACCACTGCTTGTTTCTCTCACAACATCTGGCAACAGTGCCTTATTTTTCCTAGTGTGTGCGCATACATGGTTGCGTTGGTGTGTGCATACAGTAGACGACTAGACGTGTGTGTGTGTGCGCGTGCGTGCGTGCTTGTGTGCGACATGCGTGCGATGTGCGTGCGACGTGCGTACGACGTGCGTGTGTGTGCGTATGCGTGTGTGTGTGTGTGTGTAGCAGTCGATATTGTGTGATTGCCTTGGCGCTGGTTGGCGTTCTCCGAGCTGCCAGGCCTGTTTGGCGTCAGCGCCGGCCGGCTGAGATACTGTACGCTTGATTTGGATTTGATTGAAGTCAGATTGAATGACCCCTTATCGTTCCATTAATACACACACGCACGCACGGACGCACGCACACGCACAAACACGCACACACGCATACATACAGAAACGCACACACTCCTGCACAGATTAGACATATTTGCTGACTGATGAGAATCATCTCTGTCTCTCTCTCTCTCTCTCTCTCTCTCTCTCTCTCTCTCTCTCTCTCTGCGTGTGTGTGCGAGTATGCGTACACGCTTGCGTGCGTGCGTGCACGTGTGCGTGCCGATTGGTCAGTGGGAGGATGGTCATGTGATTGATGACGGTATCTCCATTTAATAGCCTTGAAACCATCCCCTGCCCACGCATGTGTGTGTGTGTGGGTGCGTGCATGTGTATGTGTGTGTGTGTGCGCTGTCCCCATGTATTATAAATGTCCGCCTCCTCCATGGCTCTCAGTAGCCTGCGGTGTGTGTGTGTGTGTGTGTGTGTGTGTGTGTGTGTGTGTGTGTGTGTGTGTGTGTGTGTGTGTGTGTGTGTGTGTGTGTGTGTGTGTGTGTGTGTGTGTGTGTGTGTGTGTGTGTGTGTGTGTGTGTGTGTGTGTGTGTGTGTGTGTGTGTGTGTGTGTGTGTGTGTGTGTGTGTGTGTGCTCTCATAGTAGCCCGCGGTGTGGAAACAGCAACACTCTCTGGACCGCTGAGCCTCATTTACTATCACCAGCACACACTGTTCACATATTAATACTAATAACAACAACAATTATATTATGGTCGCTGTCGGTAGGGCTGTCACCATCGAACCCGGCCTGACGTCGATATTTAAAAAATGTCTTCTAAATCATGACAGTTTTCTGAAATACCTCAGGTTTCTATATCAGTGGTGTAGGTGCTCAATATTTAATGTCAAGGACCCCAAAAATTATATGTAATTGGCCGCCGACCCCCATCTGAAAATGTTGTTCCATATGCAGGGACCCCCCCAGAAGCAAAGATTTGAGTTAAAATTGTTCGCTCTGAAATAATATATATATATTCAAAGATTTGCGCCACATTTTCACGATTTTTCAAAAATAGCAGACCTACAAGCTCGTATGCTTGAGCTTGTAGATCTGCTATTTTTCAATAGCTAAATTATAACATAATGTTTAAAACACCAAAAGGGGTTCCCGCCCCAAAATGGGTTAAACATTATGTCATACTTCTATCTGCTATTTATGAAAAACCTGTGAAAATGTGGCGCAAATCTTTGAATATATATTCTTTCAATAGATCTATCTATCCATCTATCCATCTATCCATCTATCTATCTCCTCTTCTGTGTGGAGGCTTGTCTTGGCGGTGGTCAGTGGTGGCCAGTGTCCGGCGGGGTGGGGCGGGGCGGGGCCGGGAGGGGAGGGGAGGGGTATAGGGAGTGATCAATAATTGATGCGACCTGGAGACCCCCCCTCTCACTGAGATCACATGTTCCCCTGTTGAACTGCAGGTCAAATCCCAGAGGGGTTTTCTTCTCTCTTGGGGCGTCTCTCTCTCTGCTCTTTTGCAACCTCTTCCACCGTCTCGGTGAAACTAAGTGCGGACAGCTCTGTCTCATTGAGTAAATAAATAACCTCTGTGTGTGTGTGTGTGTGTGTGTGTGTGTGTGTGTGTGTGTGTGTGTGTGTGTGTGTGTGTGTGTGTGTGTGTGTGTGTGTGTGTGTGTGTGTGTGTGTGTGTGTGTGTGTGTGTGTGTGTGTGTGTGTGTGTGTGTGTGTGTGTGTGTGTGTGTGTGTGGTTGAGTATATAGTTCAACCGCCATGTCTCCTTCATCCCATTTAGGCCTGACGTCGAAATTTGAAAAAAAATGTCTTCTAAATGATGACAATTTTCTGAAAAACCTCATGTTTGTGTATCAGTGGTGCTCAATATTTCATGTCAAGGACCCCAAAAATTATATGTATATTGGCCGCCGACCCCCCCCATCTGAAAATATGTCGTTACAGGAACCCCTCAGAAGCAAAGATTTGAGTTAAAAACGTTGGCTCTGAAAGAATATATATTCAAAGATTTGCGCCACATTTTCACGATCTTTCAAAAAATAGCAGACCTACAAGCTCGTAGCGCGGCACTCGGTGCCGCGCTACGAGCTCGTAGGTCTGCTATTTTTCAATAGCTTAAAACACCAAAAGGGGTTCCCGCCCAAAATGGCTGCTGACTTGGTATAAGATTGTATAAGGGGGCTGGTGCATGGCTCAGGAGGTAAAGCGGGCCGCCTTGGAACCCCGAATGTTCCGAGTTTGATTCCCGACTCCTCCGAGTGTCCTTGAGCAACAAGACCACTGAACCACTAAACCATTTGCACCTGATGGTGAGCAGGTTGCCAGGTTGGTGCCTTGCATGGTTTCCCCCGTCGAGCCGTCCATGTGTGAACCGGGGTGAATGTGAAGTGCATTGTAAATGTAGAGTAAAGCGCTTTGGAGAAAAAAGAAGCAGTCCATTTACCATTTACACACTACTACAGATGACCAGTGAGCAGATTGACCACAGCACAGAGGGAGGCCTCTCTCTGTCCTTTGAGACTAGTAGAGCTGTATTATAAAAGCAATAGTGGGCACTATAGGCCTCCATTTTACAACACCAGCATGAGGGCCTTAATTCGCCATGCGCTTTCTCTCTGAAATACATCCTAGCCTTAAATGGAACCCCTAACGCGGTATGCGGTCGTTCGTTTTAAACTCGTCTGAACCACACCCTGCAGGAAGTCCGTCTTCATATATCCCTTCAGAATATAAAATATCACGTTGTTTTACTTAAGGTTAAAGTACCAATAATGCAATATGGAAATACCGCGTGTTACACAAGTGAAAGTCCGGGAATTCAAAATGTGCTTGAGTAAAAGCTGAGTAAAATCGTCTTTGTTTACAGTATAGCTCTGAGAGTGTACAAATAAAAAGTGTGCGTGTGCGTGCGTGCGTGCGTGCGTGCGTGCATGCGTGCATGCGTGCGTGCGTGCGTGCGTGCGTGCGTGCGTGCGCGTGCGTGCGTACAATCCCCCCCCATGGCGGAAGCTTGTCTTTCTTTTCCTCCCCTCCTTTCTTTATCTTCTCTCTCCTCCTTTTTCTCGGCCATAATGGTCCAAAATACCACATGTTTGGTTACATCACAGCTGCAGCTGGCTGGCGGTTGGTTCATTCAGTGCTTGGGCCTGGTAGGCTACTACTCCCTCCCGACCGCATTGAATCATCGTAAACCATACATTAGAAGAACGCTAATGGAACTAATGGATATCTGCACGCGATCGATCCTCCAGTGATTTTGTTCTTTTTTAAGGACAATAAAACGTTCTTGACATGACATTTAATTGTAAGACATGGCTAATGCTATAAGGGGTTAGTCCGACATTCCGTTATCAGATTCTAAAAATGTCTTCTACATCCTGACAGTTTTCTGAAAAAGCTATGTTTCTATGTCAGTCGTTCTTCGATTTAAAAAAAATAGCAGACCTACAAGCTCGTAGCGCGCCACTCGGTGGCGCGCTATGAGCTTGTAGGTCTGCTATTTTTCAATAGCTAAAGCATGACATAATGCTAACACCAAAAGGGGTTCCCGCCCAAAATGGGTTAAGGACTTCAGTGTTTTGTACCATACAATTATATAAGTACAGAACAAAGAATGTTTGCTTTCGCCATCTTTGTTGAAGAAGAGTCTGGGCAATTATGCTTTAGTTTATTTTATGCCGGTGTTAATTTTTAGTTGGCTATAAGACTAGATTAAAAATAAATAGTAGCCTAGGCAGGCCTAAAGTTCAATGGTGTGTTCAAAGAGCTTAAATCAGAATGTGCTACTAAAAAGTAACCCTAAGGCTAAGTTGCTCATTAAAATAGTTGTAGTCTTACTAGAATTACTAAAAGTTTCTAAATCTTATATTTATGATCTAGTCTCTGAGGCTTATTCTAGTAACCCCTGAGGTTTGGGGTATAGGGTTAGTAATGTCAGAGACAGTATTGGGATGTCGGACTAATGCGACGCACCCAAAAGGCTTCTTGTGCCCTTTAATTAACCTCTTTTGGTGTTTTAAGCATTATGTTATGCTTTAGCTATTGAAAAATAGCAGATCTACAAGCTCGTAGCGCGGCACCGAGGTTGTAGGTCTGCTATTTTTGAAAAATTGTGAAAATGTGCCTCAAATCTTTGAATATATATATATTATTTTAGAGCGAACGTTTTTAACTCAAATCTTTGCTTCTGAAGGGTCGGCGGGCCAATTACATATACTTTTTGGGTCCTTGACATGAAATATTGAGAACCACTGAAATAGAATAATAGTGAGTTGTTTGATGTATTCTTCTGATGGTTGTGGAGTAACGTTAGCTCACCACCAGGTGGGGTGACATTCTACTTGGGCCCAAAGGTCATACCCACTTGCCCCCCCCACTTGCAAAAATGTGCGCTTGTTCAAAAAAATAAACGTTAAATCCGGTCGAGTGCCGACACAGTCACTTTGAAAATCGGGCAACTGTAATGTGTGGACTAGAAGTGCACCTCAGTGTTCCGTTGGGGGAGTGGCCGTATACAGACAAAAGCAGGGCTGGTTCCGTTCAATTATCTTCAAACGTCATGTTCAGGAGGATGTTTTCAAAACGTCACATCAATGAGAGCACGCTACAGTATAAGAGAGCAGAATTGGGTTTTGATCTCTTTAGTATTCAATTAGTATTAAGGAGGAGTGCCAAGGTCACATTATGCCTCTAGAAACAAACCGTGTGTCATTTTAGTGATGGGTGCCCTTGCTTTGTGCTCTCCATGCAGGCCTCCGCACGCACATAAATAGTCCAGTGAGACACAAATGTTGACATGCCCAAATTAGCCAGACAGAGAGAGAGAGGGAGAGAGAGAGAGATAGAGAGAGAGACAGAGAGAGATAGAGAGAGACAGATGGAGTGATAGAGAGAGAGGAATTCTTTCTTTTTTAAGGACAATAAAACGTTCTTGACATGACATTTAATTGTAAGACATGGCTAATGCTATAAGGGGTTAGTCCGACATTCCGTTATCAGATTCTAAAAATGTCTTCTACATCCTGACACTTTTCTGAAAAAGCTATGTTTCTATCATGTCAGTCATTCTTCGATTTTTCAAAAATAGCAGACCTACAAGCTTGTAGTGCGCCACTCGGTGGCGCGCTATGAGCTTGTAGATCTGCTATTTTTCAATAGCTAAAGCATGACATAATGAGACACAAATGTTGACATGCCAAAATTAGCCAGACAGAGAGAGAGAGAGGGAGAGAGAGAGAGTCAGAGAGAGAGGGAGAGAGAGAGAGAGAGACAGATGGAGAGATAGAGAGAGAGAGGAAAGAAGAGAGATAAGAGGAGACATGTGCTTATCATCGGTCCTAGACATCAGTCCACGTCTTCTTCAATGTCAGCCATGATGTCATACTGTCTTTATTTATTCCACTGTCTCTCAACCTGTTTCTCAACCTGTGTTCATGTCAAGGACAACCACATTAACGTTTAATAATCCTTGGTTTCTGTTGTGTTTGAACAAGAATAGCAATTCAAAACAGTTGTCCTCAAAACC
The DNA here is from genome assembly GCF_951216825.1 of Electrona antarctica. NCBI lineage: Eukaryota > Metazoa > Chordata > Actinopteri > Myctophiformes > Myctophidae > Electrona > Electrona antarctica. The sequence continues at coordinate 44,783,888 of NC_136795.1, forward strand.
ACACCTCCAGTCGCTGTCATAAGAACGGGAGGTGCGCGCATGAACACGGCAGCAGAGCCTGTTTGTGCACGGCTGCACGCGCACCTGCAGTCCATCAAGTATAATTTATGCTTCGTCCCGCGATGGTGTCGCGCACGCAGACCTCTATGCTCACAACAGTCGCATCTGCGATGCGATGTGAGCTTGTATATCAGCTGTTCTCTGTGCGCAATACTGTTGGGCTTTGAAGTATAAATGTCTCCTAGGGTGAATCTCACTAGCCAACTCACAAGAGGAGGTTGAATGGACTGAAACCAGCGCTCCCCAAAACAACAGGTTTGGAGATCTGTTGGGAATTGATTACATGAAACAGTCACCCGTGCGCCCAGTCCCAATGTGTATAAACAATTAATTGGTCTATAGTATGGCTTGTTGTCACATACAGTAGACTACATGCACAATACAGCAACGTTGCAAGCGGTGAAATTCTTGCACTCCAAGCGTTTCCTCAACAACGTAAACAAGACGGGTGTCTGATAACGCCATGGTTTCCCTGTGCAATCTATATGGATAGCAAGATAATACCAGTACAATCTGTGGCTATGTATATGGATAGCAGGTTATTGCAGCATCTAATTTTGGTGTGTAGACTCCAGACTTGGACTTGGACTCGCGGGTCACACATGTATGACTTTAGACTTGATCAAATTAATAAATAAATACTTGCGCTTCAACGCCAATGACTCGTGGCCTGGCTTGACTTGAGACTTGAGGTCTTTTCCAAGTCACCCGAATACCTTCCGACAACAAGCGTATAGGACTCGTTTGGGACCCGAAAACAAAAAGGTTTAGGACTCGGACTTTACTTTGGACTTGACTTGTCTTGACTTGACGGGACTTGACTTGGGACTCGAGTGCAAAGACGTGAGACTTTGTCCCACCTCTGTGAACAATGCACGTGTGTGTCTAGGTGGGCTATATATGGCAGTGGTTCTGGGGGGGGGGGGGGGGGTCGGGGACCTCCAGTGGGGGCCCCCAAATTATTTTGGGGGCATTGTTTTCTCACTCAACAGTAAACAGACCGACATACAGTATGTGTGTGTGTGTGTGTGTGTGTGTGTGTGTGTGTGCAGTGTATCTGCACATTTCTAAAGTCAAGTGGAAATCTAAGTAGCCTGCTTTTAAGACCCTTTTTAATACCAAAGAAAAATGCAAAGGAGATTATTTTTTTGGTTGGGAACCCTTGCACTATGGAAACCCCACAGATTCCACCAGATTAACTTGGAGGTCAATGTGTCTTTTTTAGGCTTTTCTCTGAGATGCAGGAGAAAAGCCTGGGAATGAGCTTACATAATCCATACTTTTATAGCATCTCTGTGTAGATATACAGATCAAGTGGCTGCCTTAATGTGTACCGTAAGTAAGTGAGTATATGCAGCGGTATGTTGAATCACTCAAGGTCAGGTCTGGACACAGCTGCTCGCCAGCTGCTTAAGATGGAAATGAATTAAAGAAATGGAACTAGAATAGCATTGGTCTGTATAGATGCTGCAATGAGGATGACGCGATAATTGAATCAGAGAGCAAGGAGGCGTGAATGTGGATTTAATAACGTTACTGGCAGAGAAACCTCCGGTGTCTAAATCTGTTACCTCTCGGGATTTCAACTTCCCAAAAAAAAAAGAAAGAACACAGCGGAAAAACAGCTGATCTACAGTGCAAGCATGTAGACATGCATCGCGTGACACGTCGTTGTAAAGCTTGTAGATCGGCTGTTTATTTGCTGTTTTTTTTGTAATGACACTGCATTCATTTTACGGAAAAAAGGTCAAAAAGAGGTTTCTGCCTGGTCATGCGTTTTAAAACGTTGCAGCTCCTCGCGAGTCGCGACGGCCTTTTTTCGCAGGGCGAAACCTCAAAACGATGACGCACACCTGAGGTGAACGAAAGCTAAAGAGTGAGACCCGTAGTTCCTCCTGCATGCTGGGGGGGGGGGGGGGGGGTCAGAGAACGAATTATGCTGGAAGGCGATGACTCAGCGTTTCTCCCTCTGAGTGACCACGCCCCTCGGAACTTCAGACTAACGTCGCTGCACAGATATCCGTCTGGAACTTGGGGGTATGGAAGAGTTATTTCCAAGTGAGGCGGTTAACCCCATTCTGGGCGGGAAACCCCATTATGTTGTGCTTTAGCTATTGAAAAATAGCAGATCTACAAGCTCGTAGCGCGCCACCGAGTGCCGCGCTACGAGCTTGTAGGTCTGCTATTTTTTTTTTAATCGTGAAAATGTGGCGCAAATCTTTATATATACAGTATATATTCTTTCAGAGCGAACGTTTTTTAGCTCAAATCTTTGCTTCTGGGGGGGGGGGTCCCTGGAACAACATATTTTTGGGGGGTCCTTGACATGAAAATGTTTGAGAACCACTGACACATAGAAACGTAGGGTTTTTTCAGAAAACTGTTAGGATTTTGAAGACATTTTGTAGAATCGTCCTCGGGTCTAAATGGGTTTTTAACAAACGTATACCACAGCAACAAAGTCTCACTTTGAACAGTGGCCTCTGATTGGTCACCCATGCACCACGTCTCTGGGGCGAGCGTGCTGTCGTTCAAACGGAGGAGTGCCAGACCACATCTCTCCCCCCATCTCTACTCTGTCTCCGACACTAGCTGCTGATTCACCCTGCATTGTTGCCTTACGCGCAGCATGTCCTCAGCCTATCAGAATGCTGGTTACACATTCCAAAAAAATCACATGTCCTCAGCCTATCAGAATGCTGGTTACACATTCCACAAAAAGCACATGTCCTCAGCCTATCAGAATGCTTGCTATAAATTCCAAATGAACATGTGATGTGATGTCTGTGAGAGTCGACAGACCGACGTGTTTGTTGGAGTTGTTTCTAAAAAAAAGCCTTTGAGATATTCTTAACCCGTCTGTCTGTCTGTCTGTCTGTCTGTCTGTCTGTCTGTCTGTCTGTCTGTCTGTCTGTCTGTCTGTCTGTCTGTCTGTCTGTCTGTCTGTCTGTGTCGCAACCCAAAATAGCAGATTCTACAAGCTCACCGCGAGTCACAGTTAGCGTGCAAAAACACATCACGATCATACCCAAAAAGCGTGCGTGCGTGCGTGCGTGCGATCGGAGATGAATGTGCGAGGAGGTTTCCATGGCGACTGCATCGTGGCCTCTTGGCAGTGGTGTAAAGTAAATGAGTACATGTACTCAAGTACTGTACTTAAGTACAATTAGGAGGTACTTTTGTATACTTTACTGGAGTATTTCCAATGTT
>NC_136795.1:44787357-44807357 GCF_951216825.1 Electrona antarctica
ATTCTGGACGGGAACCCCATTTGGTGTTTTAAGCATTATGTTATATACTTTAGCTATATTGAAAAATAGCTGATCTACAAGCTCGTATCGCGGCACTCGGTAGATCTGCTATTTTTCAAAGATTGTGAAAATGTGGCTCAAATCTTTGAATATACGTATATTCTTTCAGAGCGAACGTTTTTAACTCAAATCTTTGCCTCCGGAGGGATCCCTGGAACTAATTACATAAATTGTTGGGGGTCCTTGACATGAAAATGTTTGAGAACGACTGACATTATAGAAACATAGGGTTTTCCAGAAAACTGTCAGGATTTAGAAGACATTAGTCCTTTGTAGAAAAGGACTGGAGCGGCAGCGTTCTGAATCATCTGGTTGATATATTTTAGGGAGAACTATAAAGACACCATTACACCATTACAGTGTATATAGATATTAGTCTAGTAGCCAGCCCATAGAGCCCCATTGTGAACCCGGCCATGTCGAGTACACCAACGTTTTATGTTATAAATGTTTAGTATGGGTCCCCAGCATGTAGAAACTGCCGGATGCTAACTTGCATAATTATGTTGAGCAATTTTCATCACTAAAAACGACCATGCCCACTAGCCCAATTGTGCTGACATCACATTTGTGATGACGGCAATGGCCGTTTTTAGCCCAATGAGTGATTTTCTTTGCAAAACTAATGCTTGGAATGGATTCAGCATCATGAAAAACCCCTAGTTTGACATGTCACATGCTACATAAAGCAATATGAATATTTTGCCTTCTATAGGTTGTTAAAGGACCACTTCACCACTTTTCAACATCTCTTCATATAATTGGTCCTCACTAATGTTCATGATAAAACACCACCATTTTTTTCCTACTCAGTCTGTGTCTCATAGGAGGGCTTTGGGCAGTTCGGACACCCATCCACCAGTGACATCATCATTAGGCAGATTTGTTTTTAAACAAGATTCGTTTTAAAATATATTCAGATTTGTATTATCGTGAGAACGATGGCTTCAACATTTGCATTGCAACTTTTCAGGAAAAGAAAGCCTGCAGTTTCTATTAGCTTCGATTCACCATCGATGATGTCACTGGTGGACGGGTTTCTGAACTGCCCACAGCCTTCCTATGAGACACAGACTGAGTAGGAAAAAATGGTGGTATTTTATCATGAACATTAGTTAGGACCAATTATAGGAAGAGAAGTTGAAAAGTGGTGAAGTGGTCCTTTAATGGTATGGTCACATACTGTATTATGCCAATTACGGAAATTGCTCAACATATGCAAGTTAGCATCCGGCAGTTTCTACATGCTGGGGACCCATACTAAACATTTATAACATCAAATGTTGGTGTACTCAACATGTCCGGGTTCATATTCTGGCTACTAGACTATAATGTCAATACACTGTTACAGTATAGTCAAGTCTATACTGAAGATGAATGCATGGACAAGTTCTTTTTTCTAGAATCTGCCGGAAAAAACGCCCGCAGTGTCTGACCCCTCATCTCAATGGGAATTCATATCCAAGTCCCATTGTACTGTAGCTGTCTGAGAGATGCTTTTGATGCCAGGTTTGAAAGAAACCAGTGTTTCGCACAGGGCTGCTGTTACATTTGATGGGGTTCTATCTAAATCTGATTGTACTAAAGATTAAAGAAACCTTGGATGGATACGCTTGATGGCTGATGGTATATAGGCCTATAGGGGTGTTCCACATTTTGTACAAACAGAACCAAATGGAGGTTTCCATTTGTTCCCTGACACATTCCATTTGTGTCAGGGTTAAGGGGAGACCTTGAAATGCTGTAAAGGTTTGAGAGCCACTGCCATAGTGGCCTCGGAAACCCAGACGTTTTTAAGTCTGGGACCGAGTCCACTTCAATTGGGCATAGAGTATAGCGCAAACGTCGCTCACTCTCTGCTGATTTCTGATCGTCTGCACACACGCACACCCGTACACACACACACACACACACACACACACACACACACACACACACACACACACACACACACACACACACACACTCCTCTCTGTCGCTCTAATTAATTAGTCTCATGTCGCGCAGCTGCGTGTAGATTCTCCCGGCGGATCCTGCCGGGAGCTGCCTATGCCATAGAAAGCATATAGGTGGACCCCAGGCTACTGCAATAGTGGCTAGTATGCACTGCAGTGCCTTTGTTTGCCTTGCCCTGTAGTATATAATAATAATAATAATAATAATAATAATAATAATAATAATAATAATAATAATAATAATAATAATAATAATAATAATAATAAATAATAATAAACCTTTATTTATATAGCACCTTTCAAAATGAGGTTACAAAGTGCTTTACAAAGAATAAGAACGAATGCAGTGCACACCATAAACAACAGTTTACAATAATACAAATTAAGAACAGGCAATGTACATAAATGCAGTAGGACAGTAGAACAATAAGCAATGTTTAGAAAACGTTTAGGCGTTAAAAGCAGCTTTATCCATGGGTAGGCTATAAGCATCATACAGTATAGCCTACATAAAAATAGCATTTGTACTATTGGAGCGGTGCCCGTTATGACCATACAGTATATGGAGTTATTTTTGTCAGGCATGCCCAAATATGGAGTCTATGCAGACGTCAGAACCAGGCCAGCTCCTTATATAGAGATCTAGGGGTGGTCAGATCTAATTCGGGCCCTGTCCAGAGCCTGGGCAGGGGCTTTTGCGCTGCTTCTGGACAACGGTGTAAATCCCACCGACTCAAGGCCGGGCACTGCACTCCCTGTGGGGGTGTGGAACGCGCGTGTGTGTCAAATTTGAAGTCGGTGGGGCGAACGGTTCTCGAGTTACGTGGGTTACGCACGCACCAACGCACGCACGCACGCACGCACGCACGCACGCAACCACGCACGCAACCACGCACGCAACCACGCAACCACGCACGCAACCACGCACGCAACCACGCACGCAACCACGCACGCAACCACGCAACCACGCACGCAACCACGCACGCGCACGCACGTGCACACACAGAGACATTTATGAATAGATAGACAGATATGTTCAATTGTTGCAAAGATTATAATAATCCTGCCGTGTCTGTGAGCACAGCTTTGCCTATAACCTCACCATAGCCCTGTAACCGTAGCAACGCTCACACAAAGTAATACGTACATTTACTTAAGTAGTGTACTCACTTGAGTGGACTTTACTTGAGCATGTCGACAGATCAGATCCAAATATTGTAATTTTACTCCCACTACCTCTATTTGAAAAACGTTTAGTTAGTAGTTACTTTCTAGATTTTGATATAGAGCACCGAAGTCTGACGTCAATATCGGTAGAGGGCGCGAGTACGCGGGTTCATGTACTTTGTATTTGCATTGTAATCCCCGTAGGGGGGATTTTAGATCGCCTCATATAAGAGCTGTGTTTGAAAAATAAACATGTCATCCCGGCCGCTTCATATGGATATGAAGAATTTGTAATACTGCTGCTGAATTAGTTAAACTTTCGCTAGAAACAGACTGTATCAAATCTAAGTGACTGACTGTCGTAATCGATACAGAGACACCTACCCGACAATATCGCAGAGACAGCTTGTTTATTTCTGGACCACAATGCTTATATGAGACGATTTCAAGATGACCCCATGTTATTCTCCATAGAGAAATGACTTCCGTGAACCAGGGGATGTGAGAGTGACGTCAGGACTTCGGCGCTCTATTACAAAACATACAACCACTTCAACCCTGCATACATTTCGACCATTTGAAACTAGCCGATCTACAAGCTCGCAATTTTCAAAAGATTTGAGAACTTGAAATGGAACATTCGGCACAATGAGTATTTTCTACTTTTGGTACTTTAAGTACATTTCGATACCAATACTTTTGTACTTTTATTCAATCTTTTTTTTTTATTCCGGACTTTTACTTGATACAGAGTATTTCTATATGCTGTGAGTACTTGCTGCTGCGAGTACTTTTTTTTTGCGTTGCGTTGCGTTGCGTGCGTGCGTGCGTGCGTGCGTGCGTGCGTGCGTGTGCATACAGTACAGCTGTCTACTGTAGCGACAGTAGTACAGTACAGCACAGACTGTACAGGAATTTGACAGACATAAAAATAATGTCACTTAGACTCTGATTAGATTACACAGGCACGCACGCACGCACGCGCGCACGCAACGCATGCACGCACACACAAGCCCATCTCTCAGACACATGTGCGTGAATTTAGAGGGGTTGTGTGAGAGAATTATAGCTCTGTATATCTCACATGAATAAAGTAAAATATGCATGTGCATGCTTGCACACGTGTCCGTGTGTGTGCGTGTGTTTGTGACTGGTGTGCGTGCGCACGACGTATGTGCGTGTGTGCGTATACGTACATGTGTGTGTGTTGTCCTTCCTTCAGGTTTGCTGATGTCAATGTTCACCAAGAAACTAGAACGACCTTCCTCTCTCTCTCTCTCTCTCTCTCTCTCTCTATCTCTCTCTCTCTCTCTCTCTCTCTCTCTCTACTCTCCCTCACCTTCGTCTTTCTGCCCTTCCCTCTCTCCGTTTTTTGGGAGTGAGACTGCAGTGTGTGTGTGTGTGTGTGTGTGTGTGTGTGTGTGTGTGTGTGTGTGTGTGTGTGTGTGTGTGTGTGTGTGTGTGTGTGTGTGTGTGTGTGTGACACACACATACACACACACTGCGGTATCAAGGGGCCTTGGTAATGTGTCTTTATTTGGCCCTTTAAAAGCTGACTAAGGCTTGGCTTGTATAGTGTCCATTCACTCCTCTAGTAGCTATACACTCCAAAGCTAAAGGGTTTAGGCTCTGAACACTTATTTGTGTCACACTATTCACTTTGTACAACACTATTCAAACGTGTCACAGTGTTTAGATTATAAACGGAAGAACATGTTTAGTCGCTGGTAACACTTTTTAAACACTAAACATGTTTTGTATGGTGACTTTTAGGTATACAATAAAAAGTCAGTCATATACGTGTTTAGAATCACCTTTTTGGTCAAAGTGGCCCTCACCCCAAAATGAGTTTGACACCACTGGAGTGTCCATTGAGATGTCCAGAGGTCATCTATAGAGGACCATTCATCCCATTGACTTAGCATGACATTATGCACTCCATTGCATAATACTCCTGCTGTATTGTCAGCAGCAATACACCTGCCAAGTGGGAAGTCGATTGATAGATAGATAGATAGATAGATAGATAGATAGATAGATAGATAGATAGATAGATAGATAGATAGATAGATACTGTGCTTGTGTGTGTAAGAGAGAGAGAGAGAAAGATGGTTAAGGAGGCTAATCCACTTTACACACTGGACCCTGAGGTCACTATTCTCCCACGCCCCTCTCCCCCCCCCCCCCCCCCCCCCCCCCCCCCACACACACACACACACAGAGGGAGAGAGAGAGAGAGAGAGAGAGCGAGAGAGAGAGAGAGAGAGAGAGGGAGAGAAAGGGAGAGAGAGAGAGATGTGGTCCTGTGTTAATCCTCACCTGAAGGCAGAGCTGATCCATTATCTGACGTTCGGTCCCACTGCTCTCTCTCTCTCTCTCTCTCTCTCTCTCTCTCTCTCTCTCTCTCTCTCTCTCTCTCTCTCTCCTAATGGTCAGAGCTGCAGAGAGAAGAGCCTGGTGTGTTTGTCAGATATATGCAGGCTCACAAAGCAACATTCCATTCTGTCAGTGGTCTCTGTAGCGCTTTCACTTTCATCCGAAGCACTTTGCTCTCACCCACACAGTCACTCACCAATTAACGGCAGCAGTTAGGAGATAAACATGTCCACTTGAACCCCAACATCCACATTCCCGGGGGGAACATTAGCCAAAAAACAGCTGATCTCCAAGCTCACGTACAACGCATCGCAATGAGACACGCTGATTGATCGCGCAATAGAAACATAATCTAGCCACCATTGCTATATAGCTTGTAGATCGGCTATTTTCAAATTTCAAAGTGGTTAATGTATGTTTTGTAACAATAATCAAAATCTACAAAGTAACTAGTATAAGTAACGTTTTCAAATACCGTAGTGGAGTTTAAAAGTACAATATTTGGATCTGAAATGTAGTGCAGTAGTAGTGAATAAAAGTATTGGGAATTGGAAATACTCCTGTAAAGTAAAAGTACCTCAAAATGTTACTTAATTACGGTACTTGAGTAAATGTACTCGGCTGCTATGCACCACTGGTTGGCTCCCACAGTGTCGGCTGTAGCGACCGCAACCATACACACATTTCTCAGCAGGAGAGCAGTGAGACCAAATCCATGATCAAAATAATGCTTTACTCGCAAAAAAAAAGTCTATGGATTGCTGCTTTACCTCCGCCGAATAACGATTTCATCTCAGGCTAAATTGTTAGTTTATTTGTGTTCTGTGTGGGTTGACAAGCACTGTGCGTGGGGCTCCACTGGGGGACTGACTGTCAGACGGTGTTTGCTGTTTTGTCAATGTTTTTATTATGGTTGTCATGTCGCTGTTTTTTTCTTCCTTTTTTGTAGGTTGAAGAGGTCCGGGGTTGTATAGACAAACTGTCAGAAGATGTGGAGCAAGTTAAGAAGCAACACAGCGCCATCCTGGCAGCACCCAACCCTGACGAGAGTAAGGCGCACGCACGCACGCACGCACGCACGCACGCACGCACGCACGCACGCACGCACGCACGCACGCACCGCGCGCACGCACGCACGCACGCACGCACTACCCTCAACATTTCACACACATAACACGCCGTATCATCAAGGTGGTCTCACACCAAAGCCGTCTGGATTGAATGTTTCGTCCGATAGGCTATGTATTTGAAGGTGTAGCTACTGCTGAGAAAGGTGCCGTTTCCAATGTCGAGTCTCAAACCGCCACGGTCTATTTGGTTGAGATTAGGAGCCGTACGTTGGTTCGGTTAAGGTTACTGCGCTTTTGGGGTTACAAAGGAGAATTCCGGACCAACAGCGTTCGCCCACGTAAATACGCTTGCGTCGCTGACCTTCAACTTCTCGGCGCGTCCCGAAATAAACGCACACCTCTCATTGAAAATGAATTACTGGGCGCGTCAGTCACCGCCGGTCTGAAAAGGCCTTTAATCCACTTTGGTTGGGAACCCCTTTTGGTGTTTTAAAGCATTTATGTTATGCTTTAGCTATTGAAAAATAGCAGACCTACAAGCTCATAGCGCGGCACCGAGTGGCGCGCTATGAGCTTGTAGGTCTGCTAAAACCGTGAAAATGTGCCTGAAATCTTTGAATATATATTCTTTCAGAGCGAATGTTTTTAACTCAAATCTTTGCTTCTGGGGAGGTCCCTGGGACAACATATTTCCAGATGGGGGTCGGCGGCCAAATACATATAATCCTAGGGGTCCTTGACATGAAATAGTTTGAGAACCACTGACATAGAAACATGGATTTTTCAGAAAACTGTCAGGATTTAGAAGGCACGGCATAGGAAGGCAGGTAGAATCGTCTTCAGGTCTAAATGGGTTAAGGTGACTGACTGTTAGCGATAACGTCACTACAGTACATCAGTTATCCTTAATAACGGGCATCTTGTCACGGTTCTGTAGTGCACGACTCGTACATCCCGGTATAGTCCGTGGTGTGCAACGTGTGCCAGCAGAGTCAGCATGGGGAGTCAGTAATCCCCGAGCACAGAACAGACAGTAACGGTAGAAAAGGTCTGACGTTCTCATATGGGGGGTCAGGCTTGGTTATGCAGCCTGATGGCTATACTGGCACAAAGGACCAAACAAGTCACACTGTGGTGGTGGTGGTGTGGTGCCCGGGGCGGCACCGGGGACACGGGGGGGGGGGGCTGGCTGTGGCCTAAACACGCACCTCATTCATCCCTGCCACTTCATCACATGGAGAGCACCTCCCTTCTGGCTCAGAAGCACCATGGGTCCGGTGGAAGACTCTCAACCGCCTGAGAACAGGAACGGGGCGATCAAAAGCTGCTATGGCCAGATGGGGCTACAAAACCGGCCCAACCATCTGTGAATGTGGAGAAGAGGACCATACGATGCAGCACTGCCTCGTCTGCCCTCTACTACCCAACCCTTGCAGCTTAGAAGGTCTCGCAGAGTTCAACAATAATGCAAAAGACTGTGTAAAGAAATGGGAAACTGTCATTTAACGACATGCTTCAAAGACACGAAAAGAAGAAGACATGGAGAGGGATGATATGAGAGGGGTTGGTTCATCACACCGGGATGGCGTCCAGCTTCTAATCCCCCGCAATTCCTCTCCGCAAACCACCTCCAGATCGCCTGGTTCCACTCCAGCTATATGGACGACTACGAGCTGCATGGCCTTTTTCCTCGCCAGCCTGTTCGGTTTGTTGGAATCGAACCCGGGTCCCCCACGCGAGGGAAAGACAACTTAAGCCGAAGGGATATATTCCTGTATCTCTCGGGGGAGATGTTAGACTTTTAGGGCCATCGGGCTGAGGTTCGAGCCACTCTGCTATACTATTGGCGTCCCTTGTGTTGATGTTGCTCCTGCCAACTCACCCACCCACCCACAACATACAGTATATACCACGACAAGGAAGAAGGACAGTGCTCACGAGTTCAACATGTTCAGCACGTTTCAAGCGGAGCCATTGAAAGGAGAGTTCTGCCAATGACGGGGCAGAAAACAACCAAGACTGGTCACGAGGTGTACATGTATGTACCTCGTTTGTCACTCTAAAGCCCACAGACTCCAATGCATTCCGTGAACTTCCGGTTCAGGCCTTTGTCACTCTTCGCCAATAGAGGTCTATGTAGAAGGACTGACCCCATGCGGTGAACAGGGTTGTTGTACTGTAACTCTCTCATCTATACGACTCTGGTTTCAAGCACCTTCAAGGATATAGTCCCATGTTTTCCTCCCATGTTTTCCTCCCATGTTTTCCCTGCAGCTTGCTGGTCAAATACTGTAGTTGACCGTCATGCCGTTGCAGTCGGGCAGAAACCTCTTATCTCCATATTTTATATTTTTTTCTTCGTAAATTAACGACGTACTTGATCATAGCCTACTACAGCGTCACACAACATGGCATCTGCAGGCAACGCGTTTTGAGCGAGTAGATCTGCTACTTTTGCTATTTTTGAGGGGCTCTGAGGGTTTGTGTAAACACAAACATTGTCCCAACACAAACATTGAATGCCATTGACAATGAATGGCCGGTTTTGAGTGTTTGCGCGAACACAAACATTGAAGACAAAAGTGAGGACGCAAATTGTGATTGGCCGGAATGAGATATGATGTATGATGATGTGTGATGATAAGAGCAACCCTCACTTCACACGGGTGTGATTTTTATTTCATTTAAATCCTGAAAAGTAACAGTTTTGGACATAACAAGGTTTCCACCCGACAGATATTATCATGTGATAGAATAATGGGTTTTAACTTTTGAGAGGATTAAGTATAGCTTTCACTAATTTCAAAGATTCCCCATGGGACACAATTCAAAGACATTCTTAATTTATTAGGGGGGGGGGGGACACGTTCAAATTCAATGATGTCCCCTGTGCAAACAATGCACATATCACTCAAATTCCATATTCCAGGTTTTCAGTGGGGGTGTTTTGTTCTGTCAGCATAGATTCCTCGGTAACATGATCCTTCCACATCGGCCATTTGAGTGAAATACAATTCACTACAGCTCTTATGCAACGAGAAGAACAACAACAACAACAATGAAGTCCCCCTCAGCCCCCGCCACGCATGACGAGCCCCTTGGCACGCGTCCAACAACACCACCACCTGACGCCATCGGTCAGTCTGAGAAGACGACCCGCCGCGACCAATTCTCCTCTAAGATGTTTCATTAAAGATGGAGTGCTGTGATGTTTTTCCACCCTAAAACATGATCATCAGTATTATATAGACCGTTGGGCACTGGGCCTACTTGGAACGATGCAAGTTGGAAATGGAGTCCCCACCCAGATATTATGCGTTGGAGCCTCTACAGCGGTGTCTGTTGGGCACTGGGCCTACTTGGAACGATGCAAGTTGGAAATGCATGATATTATGTCTGTGTCCCTTTTTTTATTTTATTTTTTATAAGATTTGTTTTTGGCTTTTCTGCCTTTATTGATAGTTTCAAGTGAAGATTGACAGGAAAGAGGGAGAGGGAGGGAAGGGGAGAGACATGCAGCAAAGGTCGTCATGAACGGGACTCGAACGCGCGACACGCTGCCAGGCCAAAGCCTATATGTGGCATGCACCTGGACCGCTATAGGCCAGCAACCTGCGCCCCATGTCTGTGTACCTTTTATGCCCATATATGGAGTTCATTGTCAGGCATGCCCAAATATGGAGTCTATGCAGACATCAGAATGATGTCAGAACAGGCCAGCTGGCCTAGACACTGGACAGCTTGGCTTGGACACTGGACATATGGACACTGGGCATGGGGGGGCATGTCCAGAGCCCAGGCAGAGGACTTTTGTGGCGGTGCTGGACAACTGTGGGTCCAACCGACTCGACACCGGGCACAGCACTCCCTGCGGTGGGTGTGGAACGTCGAATTTGAAGGTGGGGCCGAACGGTTCCCGAGTTATGTGGATTACACACGGACAGACGTACAGACAGAGACTTTAAAGCATTTATAGAAGGAGTAATCATTTTGTTCAAATGTTGTGTTTACGTGAACACGCCCACCAGTTGTTCCAGTTGTTGCCTTGTGGGCGGTGATCCACCGGAACTGAAGCTGCACCCACAGCTGTATGTATGTATGTATGATGAAAGGAGGAGGGGTTAGGGGAGGGGATGATATGGTGATGTCACTATATCACTGTTTTTTTCTTTTTTTCCATTGGCACGTTTGACTGTCAAGGTTTCAGCCTCCCTAAATACAAAGGGAAGACATCATTGCACATAATGACCACACAAAGGGGTCTAATGAAGTACTGTCACCTCGTAAAAACACGTGAAAAAACCAGAGGGGGAAATAAATACCAAAATCACGGCACTCCATCTTTAATGGAGAAGTTGGGCAGATAGAGAGGAGAGTGCACTCTGGGCAATGCACGGTGACTCAGCGCCTAATGACTCAACTCTAAACACAAAGGAGCTATAATGCTAGTGCTCATAGCACGCTACGCTGTCCCCCTAGAACACTGGACCGCCTGCACACAATGACACTGATTGCTACGTCTGTGTTCCCATAAAGTATAGAGTCTCACTCACGCCGACATTATCACTATTCAACTTGGACTCTGCCGTGCATGATGTCAGTCCTCTAATGACAGTGGTTCTAAAGGCTTCGTGTTGTCAAGGACCCTCCTTGACAAGGAGTATATATACCCTCATCGGAAAATATTTAGATTCAGACCTAGAAGAGAAGATTTGAGCTTGTAGATCTGCTGTTTTTGAATAGCGTAACGTATTATAAATGGAAAAAGTGGTAAAAATGCTACATTAACTACTTCTGCGCGGGACCCCGAGGCCTCGATCAGAGCCCTATACTGACGTCCGTTATAAAGATGAAGTTAAGTATTAAGAATATTGCTAGATAAGCTCTGGAGTCACAGACACATATAAGAGACAGACATATTCTCTTCTAGATGCAGTCTCTGAGGAGTCCCGGCAAAACATTAAATAAAAACAAGACTAAATCAGTCAGACAGGGGATACATGTGGGGATAATGTGTTGGTATTAAACCACTGTATCCCATCGCCCGGAAGGACGATTGGCTCTGCGATTGGTTTAGATTTGTTAGAAAACGCGTGCATGTTTAATCAAGGCAGCATGGATGGACAACTCTTGTTGTGAGGATTTGAGGTGATTCTCGTCGGCATGGGTTTGTTAAATGGAATACAATACACACAAATATTTGTGTGAACTGGCCAAGAGAAGAGGCAGAATAAGTGACACGTACAGCTCTGCCAGTAACGAAAAATACACGGAAAAAAAACAGGACAGACATACAATGCTCATAAATACAGTGCCCACTACCGAAGAACTACACGTACAAAAATACACACACACAAAAAAGAAAAAAAGCTGAACAAAGCTTTGCTAAAGGAACGTATCATCAGCGACTGACTGAGGCTCTTCAGAGAATAACAGGAATAATTGATGCGAGTTAGATTTATCTGGGGCGGTCTACGGTGGAACAACAAGTCCTTCAAGTCTCTGGAAGTGGTTTTGAGTGCAGCCGTACGTGTTGATCTTGACCTGTGTGTCGCACGTCTGGCGGACACAGATAGTAGTATATGGTCTCTGGCGGGTGGAAACCTCATATGTGCACTATAACATTTTGTAACTTCTCAGGATTCATCATCATCACCTTTATTTATCCTGAGATCAGATTCTAAAAATGTCTTCTACATCCTGACAGTTTTCTGAAAAAGCTATGTTTCTATGTCAGTCGTTCTTCGATTTTTCAAAAATAGCAGACCTACAAGCTCGTAGCGCGCCACTCGGTGGCGCGCTATGAGCTTGTAGATCTGCTATTTTTCAATAGCTAAAGCATAACATAATGCTAACACCAAAAGGGGTTCCCGCCCAAAATGGGTTGAACTCGGAAATACAGTTGAGGTTACAATTCACAAATACCGTCAAAAACAATACATCAACACAACATTATAAATCAGGATAAATCAATAAATCAAATTGAATCAGGAGCAATCACGGTGAAAAAATTTTCTGGAGCATTCCTTTTGACATTCCTTTCACGTTCGGAATAGCAAAAAATAGCAGATTTACATACAAGCTTTCGTGTCCAGTGAAAATCCACTTTAAAATGGTGCGATGGTTTGTTGGTAATCAGAACCGCGTGCCGTCGCGTCGGCTGTCCACGGTCCGTCGCGGCCACACGTACTACGCGTACGAGGAAAGTATAACCAGGTATAGCAGGAAGTAGAACATCACATTTGTTTGTGGTTTCCGTCTAAATACTACTTTTATATCGCATACTTTTACTTGTCTTCCCTTTCACTGACTGTATATACTTTTTGTTGTCAATGCACCAAATCAAACACCCAATATTCTGAACATACTGTACACAAACTCCAAGATGGTTTTCCATGTCAGCTCTCATCTTCTTTTCACCATCTTATTGAGTTTGATCTCTTTGATCACGTTCAGATGTGCCCGACGTCGATGTATTTGATTTGTTTTCAGATGTGTGTGTTCGTGTACTTATTATTTAAAATATGCTTAAAGCTCTGCATGTGGACTTTCCATTTTTGATTTCCTGTGCTTGCATGTCGACGTCGTACCGTGCGTTCTGTCGTTGCATGCCAAATCATTTTGCTTTCCTGTTTTGTTCCTTTTATTTCCTTTTCTTCTTCTTCTTCTTTTCCGTTTTCTTTCTTTCTTTCTTTCTTTCTTTCTTTCTTTCTTTCTTTCTTTCTTTCTTTCTTTCTTTCTTTCTTTCTTTCTTTCTTCTCGTCGTCGTCCTACGTGCTTCCTGCATGCTGAAGCCGAAGGCCCCAGGCCCAGTGCATTGTGGGTAAACTGCATGATGACTGGTTAACCCAGAGGTACTGTAAACTCCACATTTGAGTGTGCGTGCGTGCGTGCGTGCGTGCGTGCGTGCGTGCGTGCGTGCGTGCGTGCGTGCGTGCGTGCGTGCGTGCGTGCGTGCGTGCGTGCGTGCGTGCGTGCGTGCATGCATGCGTGCATGTGTCCATGTTCATATCATTAACACATCATCGGAATGATTACTCACACACACACACACACACACACACACACACACACACACACACACACACTGCTGTCGGGCAAAAAACTCCTATATCTCCTATTTACAAGCTCATGCTTTGTGCCGCATTTTGAGCTTGTATAGATAAACGGTAATATGGAGATACGACGTTTCGTGCCCGCCGGGCGGCAAAATAATTCTAGGTCAATGGTTGTCGCTGCCTGTCTGCCTGATATAGCCTGCTGGCAGCACACAAAATGCATTCCAGTAATAGCTCCGTGAATAATGCATTGTGGGATATGTAGTAGTGAGTGAGAGCAGGCCTGCAAATTCCTGGCATGGCTGTGGGCGAACTACAACCATTCATAAAAGACACACGTCAACAGCATCTCTCTCTCTCTCTCTCCTCTCTACTCTCTCACCGTCCTCCTTCATATAATCCTCCTGGTGTTTTAGGCATTATGTTATGCTTTAGCTATTGAAAAAAAGCAGATATACAAGCTCATAGCTTGTAGGTCTGCTATTTTTTGAAAAATCGTGAAAATGTGGCGCAAATCTTTGAATATATATTATTTCAGTGCGAACGTTTTGAACTCAAATCTTTGCTTCTGAGGGGTTCCTGGAATAACATATTTTCAGATGGGGGTCGGTGGTAAATTACATATCATTTTTGGGGTCCTTGACATGAAATATTGAGCACCACTGATACAGAAACATTGTCAGTATTTAGAAGACATTTTTTACATTTCGACGGCAGGTCTAAATGGGGTAAGCCCTGCTAGTGGCGGGATTCTAAGGATGGCAAAGTCTGTCCGTCCGTCCGTCCAAAAATAAGGACTTTGTTCACTTCATGGACCCCGAAATTAATACTTTCCCCCGCCGATTTTTTTTTTATTAGTCTCGGAAAGCGCAAATAAATGAATAGTTAAAATAGCCAATCTACAAGCTCACAATGTGTCAATGTAGATTGGCTATTTTAACTATTCAAAAATGGTTTTCAGAATGGACGAAAATAGAGCCCATAGACTCTAAATTGAACTAGAAGCTCACAACCTCACTGAGTTGTCACGTCAAAGCGACATCAGTTACTTATGACATGTATTAACATGTCATACTGATGTCGCTTTGACGTGACAACTCAGTGAGGTTGTGAGCTTGTAGTTCTGCTATTTGCAACGACGCACAGCATGGGGATCTGGATCACTTGGTATCCGATGGCATTGCGTGTTGCTCGGATCATGTCATGTTGTATCGGATGCTGTACCTATACTGTCAAATAGGCTCAGCTAGGAATCGAGCTGTTTTACTAGCATTCTCGTGATGCACGACAAACCATACACGTGATTTTTCAAAAATAGCAGACCTACAAGCTCGTAGCGCGCCACTCGGTGGCGCGCTATGAGCTTGTAGATCTGCTATTTTTCAATAGCTAAAGCATAACGTAATGCCTAAAACACCAAAATGCACAACAACAGCAGGACACACACGTAAATAGAGATCAGTCAAACAATGTATTTTATATATATATGTGCGTGTGCGTGTGTGTCTCACGTTCTGTTTATCATGAGGGTTTTATAACCCATGAAATAAATAAAGACATGAACAGTGCACAACAGCAAACCATACAGTACAAACGAGTAACAGTCTGCATAGGACTGACACAGACGCTGTCGCTGCGTCAGTAAGAAGTGCTTCAGCAGCTTTGATCACTGTTCTACAGAGATGTATCGCGTTTCACTATCTCTTCCAGTGTAATTAATTGGGATACTTTCACTGCCAGAATGCTGACTCACACACACACACACACACACACACACACACACACACACACACACACACAGACGCACGTGCGCACACACACACGCACACACACAGCGTGTTTACATTATTTGTACACGATCAGATCAAGCGATTCGTCGGCTCGAAATCTTTCTTTTGACGGCACAGATATACGGCGTGGTGGCTTTTGGATCCCATCTCCCCCAGACAGCTTAGTTAACATCCCATACCCCGCGTGGAGGCGCTGACCGTCCTCCATGCAGTGCAATTTAACATCCCATACCCCGCATGGAGGCGCTGACCGTCCATGCGGTGCAATATAACCGAAACAGATTTCAATGCTCACGTTATCATCCCTTCTGTCAAAAATAAACATCCGCAAACGTGGTCAGATGGGTGGACCGCGATCCGGACGCTTTCCCAGTGGTGGAAAGTAGTAACTATAAGGACATTTTCTTTAAGTATCGCATTGTGAGCTTGTAGATCTGCTTATTTCTAAGAGGATTTGTATACATTCGAAAGGTTGTGAAATGGGACATTCTGCATAATGACTATACGTTTAGTTTTGGTACTTCAGGTACATTTTGACACCAATACTTTTGTACTTTTACTCAGGTACATTTTTAATTCAGGCCATTTACGTTGTAACCAAGTATTTCTACAATGCAGTTTTGATACTTTTACTTTAGCAGAAAATGTGAGTACTTTTTCCACCACTGCGTTTTCCACATTTTCAAGTGTGCCCTACCTGATGTGTGTCCGGATCCTGATCCTGATCCTGATCCAGACCCTAATCCGGATCCTGACACACACACACAAAACAGGGCTTCCCACAGAGTCTCACGTGTGAGTGTTGTGTTTACGTCTGCCGTGCGTGCGTGCGTGCGTGCGTGCGTGCGTGCGTGCGTGCGTGCGTGCGTGTTGATAACAGCTGGATCCATCCACAATCACCTCACTCATTAAGAAGCTCGTTAGCACTAATTGGTTAATAGAGTCATTCCACCAATCAAAGCCCTCAGCCAGCCAGTCATTGCTGTGAACTGTATATGTTTGGTGAACCATATTCATGAGAGTCTGACTGACTCTCATGAATATGGTTCAGACAGACAGACAGACAGACAGACAGACAGACAGACAGACAGACAGACAGACAGACAGACAGACAGACAGACAGACAGACAGACAGACAGACAGACAGACAGACAGACAGACAGACAGACAGAAACGGTTGTGCACCGGCATATAAGTCCGACAGGCTGAAACTCGTCCTGTGAGAAACGTTCCGGGGTGAATAGACGGACGGCCGTGCGCATGCAATGAAACATCTGGTGATTTCGATACACTGTATCGAACGTCAATTTCGATTCAATTTCGATACGAATCGAGAATCGTGACAGCCTTAATAGAAACCATTTTAATTGGGTCCTCAGGTCCGAATGGCCTATGAAAATAAAACCATGTCATGTTTAGGGTGCTGAGATTCTCTCTCTCTCTCTCTCTCTCTCTCTCTCTCTCTCTGTAAACAAACTCTGCCTGCTGAGTCCACACACACACACACACACACACACACACACACACACACACACACACACACACACCACACACACACACACACACACACACACACACACACACACACACACACCCTTATTGTATGTATGGGTGACATTTCAGCTCTATGTCCTTCTGCCTCGCTGAGAAAGTCAACCGTAAGCAACAATGTGAGAAACCTAAAGGTCTTCCCTTAAAATATATATAGTCTGTATAAAACATTAATGTAACTGCCCTATCCCCCGATAGGGCAGTTACATTAATGTAACTGCCCTATCCCCCGATAGGGCAGTTGGATCCAAACATAGTGCTTTAATACTACTATACCAATAATAATAGTTCATCCATTTATTCATTATTGGAGGCAGTGTGGTTTTTGGCAGCAAATTTTGATTTTAGTTTTAGTCATAGTCTCTTCAATAGTTTTAATTTAGTTTTAGTCACCTTTTAGTCACCTGGGGCCTGTTTCACGAAACTTGGATTAACTAATCCCGGATTAAAGCCAAAACCAGGCTTGTTAAATCCTGGTCTGTACAGCCTGGTTGATTCCATTCCACTAAAGCCAAGCGAGGCTTAGAATGGGTGGATTTATCGAGCCAGGATTATAAAGCCTGGTTGAATGCAGAGCCTGGCTTTTCCTCTCTAGACCCATTCGGTGGAACACAGATTTACAGATCCTTCTTCTTCGTGGGGTATTATGGCAGTTGGCATTCTTAATAGTTGCATTACTGCCCCCTTCTGTATATCTCAGTATCTTTATCTATTCCAGACTTACTGATACAAGAGCTTAAGCTTCTAAAAGAAAGAGGCCACGTCCTCCCACTGGGGGCTCCTCGCTGGCAGCTGAGCCAGTATACTAGGATATACAACAGCGTTGGCAACATGCACAGATGTGTGTGTGTGGGGAGGAAATATTTGGCATGACGACTAAATTGGGGAGAAAAATGGGTCAAATTTAAAAATAAATATCTTTATTTGTATTTATTTCTTGGCACTTGGAAAGAGAGAGAGAGAGAGAGAGAGAGAGAGAGAGAGAGAGAGAGAGAGAGAGAGAGAAGAGAGATGGAGGGAGAGAGAGAGCAGTGGTTCTCAACCCTTCCTGTGTCTGTAGCAGGTCAAATTTAAAAAGAAATATCTTTATTTGTATTTATTTTTCGGCACTTGGAAAGAGAGAGAGAGAGAGAGAGAGCGAGCTCTGAGTTACAGCCAGGACAGCGTTAGCTAAAGGTTAGGTGATGGAGGTGGAGAGAGAGAGAGAGAGGTAGAAAAGGCTGGGTTTCTGCTGGCTGAATGGCACTGCAGCTGTCATAAATCAGACAGCACTGCAACACGTACACACACGCACGTGTGCCCGCGCGCACACACACGCATGCAGGCACAAACACACACAAATACACTCTGCACGCACGCATGCACGCACAGAGTTCCGCACGGTACATACATCCATACACACATGTGTACTGTACAATTCCACAGTCAGTATACACACACGCGGCACCCACACAGCCGCACGCACGCACGCACACACGCACGCACGCACCCACCCACATACTTGCAGAGTTCCAGCCCATAAAGCAGTGACCAGCCTTGTTCAGAATGGTCACCTGCACCAATAATAATATGTTCTTCCCTCTCCTCTCCTCTCCTCTCCTCCACATAGAGACCAAACAGGAATTGGAGGACCTCACAGCTGACATCAAGAAGACAGCCAATAAAGTTCGCTCAAAATTAAAAGGTACGCAAACGAAATGACGCACGCACGCACAGAGTACACACACACACACACACACACACACACACACACACACACACACACACACACACACACACACACACACACACACACACACACACACACACACAAACACAGCTGAAGGAAACGTCACATACGTTGTGTGGTTTATATTTAAAGTGAAATAAAAAATACGTTTTTCACACTTTTAGAGCATATCTGTGTGACCACCATTTATCCTCTTAGACCCGAAACTTAGAAATAATTTGATTTTGTCCACAATTCCATGCTGTATTGTATGATAGGAGAGTTCTTGTAAATTAAGAAATGCAGATGTTTAACAATAATTTAACTTGAGAGTGTAAAATCCTACTATAAATGCGTCAAAAGGCTCTGGTCATGCACTGCCAGTGGGCCTAATGAGGCCAACTCCTTTCACCTGGGCCAGGCTCTGCCAGTGGGCCTAATGAGGCCAACTCCTTTCACCTGTGCAATTTCCAGCCTCTGCCTCAGCCAATTGAGGCTCAACCAATCAGGCTCTGCCAGTGGGCCGAATTGATTGCCAAGTACACTTTTCAGTTTGCAGTCTTCACACACAGGCACACAGGCACACACACAGTTGCATCGTTCCCAAGTAGGCCGGTGGCCGACTGCGACGGGCACGTACAGGTCTAGTGAAACCAAATGGACCTGTGAGGTTCAAGACTTAAAGATCCATAAGAGTTTCATTTTAAGCTCTCAAGAGTTAAAGATTTAATAAGGGTCAATTTGTTTACCCACTCTCTATCATTTATCATGGGGACCACCTGGAACCTCCTCAAGGACCACTGGTGGTCCCCGGACCGCTGTTTGAAAACGCCGCTACTTTTTTTGGGTAATAAACACAAAAAGTTAGAATATGGAGATAAGAGGTTTCTGCTTGACCGGCAACATATACATTTTCATGGCTGAACCTCCCAAAACAATAGTTAGCACATATCACACCAGCACTTATTGGCACCTATCAGGTGTATAGAGCGTCGCGGTCCCGCCCCCTACCAGGGCCCAGGAAATGATTCTCCGTTCATTTTCCTCATAGACATTTCAAAAAGTATTTATTTAAAGACGTTTACTAATTCGCTTATTTCCATCGAAATAAGTAGTAAAGTGTGCCGCTTGGGATACTATTTACATTTACATCACGCACGCACGCACGCACGCACGCACGCACGCACACACACACACACACACACACACACACACACACACACACACACACACACACACACAGTGTGAGTGTAGCAAATAGAGCA